>NC_071502.1:26498484-26801515 GCF_028408465.1 Anastrepha ludens | reverse complement strand
ATAAATTGAGGGCGAGTCAACAAACATGGAAATACATAGAAAGAATCAATGAATGCTGTTGTATGCGAAAGTGTTGAAGAAATGACAGGTTTGTTCATTTCTCATCGTTCTTTGGAATTAGGCATTCAACAAACGTCATTACACCGTATTTTGCATAAAGATTTGGGTCTTAAGGCTTATAAAGTCCAGTTAACACAAGAACTCAAGCCGGGGATCATCAACAATGCCGTGTCTTTGCTGATTGAGTAGTTGAAATGCATGAAAATGATCCGGAATTCTATCGAAAAAACAATCTTGAGTAATGAGGCCCATTTCCACCTCGGTGGCTTCGTCAACAAGCTAAATTGTCGGATCTGGGGCTCAGAAAATCCAAGAGTTATTGTTGAAAAGCCTCTCTATCCTCAACGTGTGACTGTTGGGTGCGGTTAATGGACCGGCGGAGTCATTGGACCTTACTTTTTCGAAAATGCAGCTGGAGCAACAGTTACGGTGAATGGATTACGCTATCGAGAGATGATTAACGATTTTTTATGGCCGAAATTGGATGATATTGATCTGGATAACGTTTATTTTCAACAAGACGAGGCTACGTGCCACACAAGCAACGA
Source organism: Anastrepha ludens (assembly GCF_028408465.1). Taxonomy (NCBI): domain Eukaryota; kingdom Metazoa; phylum Arthropoda; class Insecta; order Diptera; family Tephritidae; genus Anastrepha; species Anastrepha ludens. The sequence goes on along the minus strand of NC_071502.1, from coordinate 26,800,907 downwards.
AACCATTGATCTTTTACGGGAAAATCACCTCTTATTGGAAAACCCTTTAGTTCCATAATATGAGCTCATTTTTTTTGTATCTGAAATAGTGGAACCAAGTTTTTTAACAGTTCTTTGCGTAACCTGTTGTTAGATGATTTACTGAAATATATATCTATATATATATAATTGGCGCGTACACCCTTTTTGGGTGTTTGGCCGAGCTTCTCCTCCTATTTGTGGCGTGCATCTTGATGTTGTTCCACAAATGGAGGGACCTACAGCAGATATTTTTTTTTTTTATGAGGAGCTTTTTCATGGCAGAAATACACTCGGAGGTTTGCCATTGCCTGTCGAGGGGCGACCGCTATTAGAAAAATGTTTTTCTTAATTTTGGTGTTTGACCGAGATTCGAACCTACGTTCTTTGTGTTCTCTGTGAATTCCGAATGGTAGTCACGCACCAACCCATTCGGCTACGGCGGCCGACGATTTACTGAAATGCTTTACGAAAAACAAAAACTACTAAATTAAATATCAGATTACATTGAAATTTACTCTTTCTCAGATTCCAAAACATAGCGAGGCTCGTGGAAACGAGGAAATTTACCAATTTGTGGGAAAGGATATTCGACAAGCTTTGGTTCTTGAAGACCAAACATTTCCGTTGGATTTTCTATTTTCGCAAGTCAGCATATAACACCAGAACCGCTTAAGGCTCAAGTACCTGTTATATAAATTAGAAAATATCCCTACAAGACAATGCCGAGTACTTTCGACAAAAATACCAACACATTTACAAGTATTTTCTTAGTCTCTAATAAATGTGCGAAAGAGTATGAGATATTTCATTTGACATACCTTTCCCCTTGTCGGTGTGATATACTATTTCTCTTTTACTGATAGCAATTTCATATAAGGGAAAAATATATCTACTGTATTCTGAATGGCAAGGCAACTCATTTGTCGCTTATAATGTGGCTGCTCTGAAAAGGGTACTAGTGTGAAATTTTATTGTGTTTGTTACATGGTCGCCGTAGCCGAATGAGTAGATCCGTGGCTAACATTTGAAAGTTGGTAGATTCAAATCCCTGTGGATGGAACACCGAAATGATATGTAAAAATTTTCTAATGGATACAAAAAAATATTATTTTTATGAAATATCTAAATATTTCTAAATAAAACATTTTATGATAACGAAAATGTGAAGTTTGGCTACCAGTGCTGATTATTTTATGATAACAAAAATGAAAGTTTGGCCGTGCTGAGGACTTTATGATAACAAAAATTAGAAGTTTGATTATTAGTGCTGAGAAGTTTGTGTTGACGACAATGAACAGTTTAGTCGTCAGCAGTAATTACATTATAAAAATAAAAATTATTAGTTGCCCTGCCTTTTGCTATGGGTGAAAGAGAGATAGAACATCACACCGTCAAGGGGAGACTATCAGTTGTTTCCCATGGCTAGAACGAAAATGAGTACTTAATGAACACTTTTGTAATTAATGATGATGATAATGTGAGTATTTATATGATAAAAAAGAAAAAATAAAAACTAAATTAAAAAAATAATAAAAATAAAATAAACAAATAAGGAAATAACAAAACAATAAAAATTAACAAAAAAAAAAAACATTAAAAAAAATTAATAAAATAAAAAAAAATATTTAATAATAACAGATAATTCTTGTAGGTTAAAAATAAAATAAAACTAAAAATAAAGAAAAACTGCTAAAGTAACAAAAACAATGAGCTGTATTCACTTTGGTCAGCGAAGGATTATTGAAATCTGCGCAATGATAGAAGCTGTAGAAATGAGAAAAAGTCGAAGTGTAAGCAGAACAGCTCCAGCTGCTTAGGAAGGAAATGGAATATCCATTACGTCAAATATTCATTACTTCAAAACAGATGTGGAATAAAGCAGAACTTGGACAGTCTAGATAACGCCAGGTTGGATGCGTTGGCTGGAAGAACAAAATTTTAAGGTACATTTTGTCGAAAAAGTACCAGGAATTGTTCAATAAAACGCAAGATAATTTTTTAATCATCAAAATTTATTTTATCGCCTTCAAAATAGGCTCCATTCGAAGCAATACACAAACGCCAAATGCCAACGATTAGTCCAGTCATCAAAGCACCTGTTAAACGCGTTTGAAGAGATATTCTTCAGCTCCTTCAGCGAATTCAAGTTAATGGCCTCTATCGACTCAACGCGGCGTCCGCGGAGTAGCAATTTAAGTTTTGGGAAAAGGAAAAAGTCACAGGTGGTTGTTTGATGATATTTGTCGAGTTTTTGGTCAAAAAGTGTTCACAATATGAGCCTTGTAAGGCGGTGCGTTATCCAAGAGTTTTCTTTTAAAAATTTGAGTCCTTTCCTACGCATATTCTCTCTGAAACGTCGCATAACTTCCAAATAATATTCTTTATTTATAGCAGACTCTTTGGAACGAATTCCAAATGCACAACACCAAAGAAAATCAAAGAAAACGAGTGGCCTGTCTATCACTTTTAACCGATTTTGACGTGGTTTTTTGGGATTCGGCTCATGTGGATAGCACCATAGCTTGCATGTCAAACTCATACACCCACGTCTCATCACTTGTTATGATGCGCTGCATGAACGTTGGGTTCGAATTCACCTGCTCAAGCATGTCTTCAGCCATCTTCTTCCGATGAACTTTTCTAAAGAAATTCAACTCTCTTGTAACGAGTTGAGTAGCTATGCTTCTTATGCCCAATTGATGGTGTAAAATGGTACGAATTGATTCGTGAGACACGCTAAGGTCACGAGCTACCTCCCTCAAACTTAAATGATGGTTTAATGGTTTTCCAGCACCATTTCCTTGACTTTGTCGACGTTTGCATCCGTTGAAGACGTTGACGTTGATGGACGACCAAATCAGGCCAAATCTTCCACGACTTATCGGCCCTCTGCAAAAACCTTATACCACTCGTAGACCCGTGTTTTTGATAAAGCCTACTGGCCATAGGCTTTCTGCAATATTTTCCACGATTCGGTACACGAAATCCCGTTGAAAAGACAAAATTTAAGACAGCTTCTTTGTTCGATATTTTTATCGGTAGTGAAAATCGCAGAGCCCACCTGCGATTGACTGATACAATTAAATGCCAAAAACAAGCTAATTGACAGATCTCGCTCAAACTCTGCGACACTATAGAGGGCAGTTGTTCCAACATTCCAGCAAAAAAAAATTTAGACAAATGTATAACGCGCGCTTTTTAAGTGAACAATTCACGATATTTTTTTTACAGAATGTAATTTAGCTTTTCCAGTGTGATACGAAGGGTTGGTTGGCTAAGGTGTTGATTCTTCCAGAATCCAACTAGCGCTGATACGAAGGGTAGAACCGAAAACAAATCTTCTTTCGTAGATATAATAATAAACTCTTGAGCCCTTCAGCAGATTTTTTCAATAACAGCTCATTAGCCGAATGTAAAAAATTACTATTTCCCATTAGAAAAATGAGCTTAAAATAAAAACTACGTCACTACTCCCACAATCAAGAACTCATTTCCTCCCCTCGTCAATTATGAGTGCATATTTTTTTTATATTTTTAAGTTATTCAAAATTATTTAGAGCCACACGTTTTTATGTGTGTGTATGTTTATAATGCAGATTCATCGCCTTAGCAAATATTCAAATTTTCAGAGCGGAAATAAAATCTGTGTCCCCCACGACTCTCGTCTTATTTTGTCCTTTGCGCACGCATTTCCCCAGCTCAAAACATATCGAAATATATTATTTATTCGAATTAAATTAAGCGCAGTTAAGTAATCTGTGCTGTCATAAAAAATGAATTACTGTTACTACACAGAAATGCAATTGAAGCTTGGCGAGAACGCAAACAACAACCGGACGATTGCACCGCCCATAATATCCTGTCAAATAAAATTATGGACAACAGCAACAACAAATAAGCTACGGTGGAGATAGCGACAAAAGCAACATCTTGAATGCAAGAGGTTAATGGGGTGCGTCAAAGCTTGTGGCAAACGTTATGACAGCAATAAAGACAACATCAACATCAACGCCAACGCCGACGACAACGGCAACGCCAAATGACAGTAGATTTGGCATTAGTGGCGGTCGCCGCATGAATTTCGGTTGAATTCGTTGCGGTTGTTTGAAATATGACACCCACTTGCCGACTAACTCAGCACCACCACCACCCCCAACCTCTCCCTTTGCATTCATCCACAAGCTGCGCGAAAATCAATCTCACTTAAGCGTGAAATTCAAGCAAACAAAGTGCGAAAAATTGTATTCTTCGAAATTATCAACAAATTCTTGTTTCAAATTCTGTTCGCGCATTAGTTAGGCAAATTGAATGTTAAAAGTCTCCGCAAATGAAGTCATAAACGCAAGAAGTTCAGTTGGAATGGCTTGTTTGCAGCGATCCAGGGTTGAGCCAGTGAAACGATCCATGCATGAGATTATAATATGCCTTAACACTTGCACGCTTGAGCGGAATTCACATATCTGCAAACAACTGTGCACCCCATTGATTTATGGAGCAGGAACAGTTAAGACCACAAACTCAAAGGCACCCAAGTGAGCTGCAGAGGCATAAAAGTAGATGTAGAAGGTTTATGGGTGGGAGTAGATGCAGTGGCAATGACGGAACTTAAGCGTAAGCCCAAATCAAATTAAAAAATATTAAATTTTAAAAAATTACAATATTAAAATTTATATTATTTTTAATTAAAAAAATTTAATTTTTAAAAATTATTTATGCTTCGAATATTGCAAAAAAAATTAAATGCTAAATAATGGAAATTACTTCAGTATTATATGAAATTGAAATTTGAAATGGTCGAGCCAAGGAGCACCAGGAGATTTGGTGGCTCCTAAAACACTCAGGCTAAACAGCCCATTGTATTTATAGCTCTGGAAAGGGGGGTAGATAGTCAAGGAGGGAAGGAGAAAAGTATCAGAGAAAGAGATAGGAAAGAATAGAGACAGAGATAAAGATAGTTAGTCCTGTGAGAATTTTAAAGATTCTTTGGCAAATCTGTAAATATCCTCCAGTTTTAGAGAACGAATATTACTCATTCTCATGACATCGGAACCCAAAACTCGTAGCCTTGCACTAGCAAAGGCAGGACACCCACAGAAAAAGTGCTCAGTGCTATCCGCCTCCTCCAAGCATGACAGGCATACCGGGTTCTCGATGATTCCAATGGTGGTCATATGCTGACCCCATGGGTTGTGTCCTGTAATGATGCCGACCATCAACCGAATATCTTTCCTTCTAAGTTTTAGTAGAAAGTTTGACAGTTTTCTGTTCGGACTTGTAACAAAACACTTTGCAGTTCTGCAGCGTTCCAGACCGGACCATCGCTCTTTATGTAGATTGCCTACATAATCGCTGATCCAATTCTTGATTCCTGCGGGACTGATTCCGATTATTGGCTCTGGCCCCTGTGGGGCACCGCTGATCCACGGTTGGCCAATTCGTCGGCAATTTCGTTTCCTTGAACACCGGAGTGTCCCGGAACCCATATAAGTACAAGCCTGTTTTGTCTTGCGACAGAATTAAGCTTCTTCTTACATTCTTGAACAATCTTTGAGGTTTACTTCGCGTTCTCCAGGGCCCTCAATGCAGCCTGACTATCACTGAAGACTCCAATCTGTTTCCCGCTCCATCTCCTCTCGATTATCCATTCGGCTACTTTTAGGATGGCAAAAACTTCTGTTTGGAAAACCGTTGCCATTCCCCCCATAGCATAGTGATATTTATTACTATCGTTTAAGTACCATCCGGCTCACTGCGGTAGATCCTAGAGAAGACCCATGAGGCCCAAGCAAACACGCACCACCTATGCGTGGACTGCAACGCAGCCTTTGACAGCCCGATTTGCGACCAACTATATCGCATAATGTCTGAGTTCAGTATCCCTGCTAATGACATTGAGCAGCACATAAAGCCCCGCCTAGATAGGAAAGGACCTATCCGAAGCTTTTGATATCGTTCGCGGTTTCAGACAAGATGACACTAGATAAGTGTCCATCTCCTTGCGTGACATCAGAATATGACATCATCGGCCATACTAAGCGGGATGTCGCCGCCGCTTTTACGCCTAATGAAAAGGAATCCGCACGATTGGGTTTGACGGTGAACGAGTGCAAAACGAAGTATATGCTGACGTCTTGCAGGTAATCGCGGCGCCTGAAACCACAGATCGAAGTGAATAACTATAAATTCGATGTAGTCCAGAACTTCATTTATCTTGCTTTCGCTATTACCAGCCACACCGATGTCAGCCTTGAAATCAACGAAGGTTAACTCTTGCCAACAGGTCCTATTTTGGGCTTAGTGCGCAAATGAGTAGTAAAATCCTCTCTCGACGAACAAAAACACTACTCTACAAGACGATCATCATCCTGGTGCTTCTCTATAACGCTGAAGCCTGGACAGTTAAACAATCAGATGCCGCCGCTCTTAGAGTTTTCGACAGGAAAGTATTTCGCAAGATTTTTGGCCCTGCTCGTGTGATGACGGTTACCGCATTCAAATAAACCACGAGCTGTTTGAGCTTTACGGAGATATTGACATAGTCAAGCGAGTCACTCTGCAGCGACTAAAGTGGCTGGGTGATATCGTCCACATGGAAAGAACAGCAGCGGCGAAAAAGGTGTTTGAAACGGTATTTGGCGGTCGACGGCGAAGAGGACGTCCTCGTGTTTGGTGGAGGGACCGAATTGAAGATTATCTGGTTCTCTTGACTTTAGAAACTGGAAAAGGTGTGCGGAAAACCGAGACACCTGGTTAGTCTTTATTCGGCTGCGAAGTAAGTATGTTATATTCACTCACTCTTCTTTAGCCAGCAAGTTTAGCATAAAAACAAATGCGAATTGCGAATATTGTAAAATATAAATAAACTTAATTATGTAAGCACAAGTGTGCTATGTATGCACTTGCAATCTGTGTCAGAAAAAAGGAACCGCGATTATTCATGAAGTATAAGAGATATATATTTAAAATTTTTTTACATAAAAGTATGTACAAAACTACGTGTTGCAATTACTAAATAAGCCGTGTAATACTCATCGTTGTCGAATATAGCCTGGCATCTTCTTCATGCTTTGAACCAACTTTTCTACGTAGCTCGTCGAAAAACAAGACTAGATTTTGCAAACTTGACGCACGAGTTGCTTTAAATCATGAACTGGCCTTCCGGCAAGATGCGTTCTCATAGTTCCCCACACATTTTCAATGGGGTTGGGAAGGCCAATACTGTGACGGCATGTTTTTTTTTTTTTTGTTGTTTCTCAATGTGTTTTTCTGCTAGCAGTGGTTTTGATAATGTGGGACGGTAGGATATGTTCGCCTCCATCAGTTGACGTTCGACGGTGTTGATACTCACAGCTATTCCCTTTTTATCAAGAATTAATTCTGCCAGGCGTAGTCACAAAGAAGGATCCCGCTTAAAAAGTTGGACGATCACTTTTTCCTGCTTTTTTGTCATCACTCGCTTGAAGCCGCGTTCGGAAATGTCATCAACATTTTTGTACACCTTATATCGCTGATTAATACAGCAAACTTTTTAGATTTTTAATTACTTTTGCAGCTGCGGCGTAAGATAATTTCGGCCCTTTCGAATGCGTGCATAAAATTCCGCCTCGAAACGCTTCGCGTACTTCTCACTCATTTTTGTTTGGTTGCGTTTACGAGAAAGTTTCTACCGACACTAACCTGAGTCAGCACTGACGTCGTAGCCCTTGAGTGGCACTATTACACAAAAAAAAGCAGAACGAAATATATGTATGTTGAAGTTACAAGAAAAAAACCGGTTCTTTTCTTCTGGCACAGACTGTATATAGTCATTAAAAGCTTTTTTTATTTCCATTTAACCTTTATATTGGACCAGCTTAAGTTAAACTTAGTCTCTCTCAATGTGTTTTTTTTTTTCTTTTTTTTTGACGCTCGGCCAAACACCTAACGGAAGTGTACAAGTGTACGCGCCAATTATTTATTTATGTCTTCATAAGCCTCAATAATTCACACAAAATATCCTTCTAAAATTATTTTAATGCAATCTACCAAATGTCAGCCTTTGCAAATTTAAAAATTGTTCAACTAAATAGTTTAGAAATAATTTTTTTCACTACTTCACTTTTGCTTCACTGTACTCAGCGCAAATTCTAAACGGTTTTCAAACAGCCAGTTATGAATATTTAATTCGTTGAACGACTCTGCAGTGGCGATGATGATGATGATGATTGTACAACAAATACGCAGCCACACATACTCGTATGTACGCTCATATAAGTGGATATGACTTTTCACTACTTAACGATTAGTTACGCCTCCCAGAGAGCGAACTACAATAACAAAAACTAACGCCACCCCACCCCCATCGCAGAAATGAAATTATTTAGTAGCGCCTTGGCAGCGATATAGCAGATCCTGTTACGTTTGAATTCACGCCATACGCACATTGTGTGAGAGTGAGAGTGAGCAAAAAAAAAAACTACCAACACCACCAACATGACTTTGACTGCGTGACAGACGGCGGCATGATTTCGAATAGAAATGGCATACAATAGCGAATTCGTTCTCTACTTTTTTACGCTCACTCGATGAGGCGGCATTGCAAATGTCAAAATGTCAGTTAAATATGAAAAGTCCACTCGGCCGTGTGTCCTTCGCTGCTCGACTGAGTTTCAGCGTAGATTCAATTGTTGAAGAGTTGAAAGTTTTGATTGACGCCTAACATTGTGTCTTGAATGCTTTTATGCAAATGCGCAATCATAATTGTTTGCGGAACTGAAAATCTAATGGAAATGTATATTTTCATATTAATTAGCCATAACCATTTCTAGTCAAGCTGTTCTTGGCTTAAATGCAAATGAGCTTAGTGCCATGAAATAAATATGTACACACACACACACACATGCATACCTATGTGCTATGTAAGAAGTGTGCAACAAATCGTTCCGAAATGGTGCTTGAAAAGCTAATTGAGTTGAAAGCCGGAACTCGTTTAGAAGTAGAATTTCTAAAGGCAAGTGGCAGCCATAAAAGAGTTGCGCAATCGCAAAGAAAACGATTGGAAAATCAGTTGTAGGAAATCACTTGGATTGCTACAAAAGAAAAATTAAATAATAAAGGGAGGGTTATAATAATAAGTGTTGATTAGATTTTTTCACAAAATTAGATTACAATTTTTTTTTATAAAAATAAAGTTCATTCTATAATAACTACCGCATTAATCTAATGCTGGTATTAAGGCGAATCTATCAAAGGTTGTGTTGGTAAATCAGCTGATTTGCTTTTTTTCTTTCGCTGTGTCCATGTGACTGTCAGCACAAAATAAAACAAGACAAATTAATTTCTTGTTGTCGATTTTTCCAATATTTCGCCGTGACAATCAAACGTACAAAACATTGTTGTTGGTCTAGTACCTCCACCTTTAATAAATGCGCCTTGGCTGGCGACGTCAATAAGCAAAATTTCCGTATTTGGGCTGAAGAGCAAACCGAAGCCATTCAAGAATAGCCATTACATCCATTGAAAGCAACCGTTTGGTGCGGCCCTATGGGCTGGAGCGAGTCAACGGCCCCTCTTTCTTCAAAGAAGAGGCTGGCGCCAATGTAAGAGTGAATGGCGAAGGCTATCGCGCCATGATAAACGACTTTTTTATGCCGGAAATTGAAGCCGGTGATCTTCACAACAAGGAGGTTCCAACAGGACGGCAGACGACGCTACTTGCCATACTCGTACAGCCCGTGAAACACAGGATTTACTACGTTATCGTTTCGGTGAACAAATTTGTCTCTCGTCTCGGGCCAGTGGATTGGCCACCAAGAACGTGTGATATCACACCTTTGGGCTTTTATTTATGGGAGAATGTGAAGTCCAAATGCTTTGTAGATAAACCAGCTTCCATTAAGGCACTGGAAGCCAATTCATTCGAAATTGGTGTTTACGGATGGCCGAGTTGCGGCAAACATTTGAAAACAGTTGTCTTCAAAAAATAAATGTTATTTCAATTTAAAATCCAATACGTCTAAATTGATCACCCTTTATATATATAAAACAATTTTGAGTGATGGAAATCTTTATTTTAATCTTTGCGAATACATATATTAGATTTCGCCATCCCAGACCCTTGACGTCGGCACAGAAAATAATCAAACGAAAAGAAGAGGAAGCATAAGCCAAAGCAGTTGAAAGCCAAAAGTGACAGAATACTTTGTGATGGGAAACAAACTAAAAAACTGCGTTTGCAGACTTTATTGCCGTTCGTGCTTTCACAATTCAACACGCGGCACTTCATTTTTATTCATTTATTCATTTCTATTACTTTGCTTAATTTAAAAATCCCAATCTTCACTGATTGGTTCACAAACAAGTAAATTTGCACATAAAGGTTTGTTTACTTCGTGCGCTGACGTCACCCGAATGTAAAATTCGCTAAGAACAAAGTAGCGGTTTACGGATGGCGCCACCTTTGTATTTCCTACAATGTGAGTAACGCCAGCACTACTCGTTTTAAGGTAACTTAACGTTTGCGTGAGATTTCCATTGCAAAATTGTGCGAATGGATGGGTGAAGTGAAGTGCGAGTGAATTATTTTCAAAAAACTATAACGGAGTAAAACGTAAGTACTTAAAAAAACAAAAACAAAATATTTTTATTTAGTCGATATACTCAACTTTCTCGTCGGATAATAATTTTTTCGCTTTTCAACTGATTTCTACACTTTACAATTAATTTTTTTTCTTATATAGGATTCCGTAAAAAACAGAATATAAAACTTTTTCAATATTTTTCTTTTAATATGTCTTATTGCTAATTAAATAAAGCGATTTCCACCGTGAAACATTTTTAGTTTCTTCAACGCTTTACCAATTTATGCAGTAAAAGGCTAAAAAAAAGAAGTTTCTTCAGTTGCTGCCAATGTTATATTTTTTTAATTACGTAGAAATTCATTGTGAAACTGAAAACTTCAAATTTTTTAAAAAAGAATTTATGTATATTAGGATCAATTCCCAAAAAAAACATTAAACTACGTCTATAAAGCAGTGCAGCAGCTGTGGGGACCTTTTAGAGAAGGAGACTGTTGAGCACTTTCTCTGTAAATATCCGGGTTTGACAGCTAGACGACTAAGGTCACTTGGCGGCGGGGGCAGTGCGCCAGCCTAAATCCCATCAACTTTCTTCATTACGTCAACAGCTCTGGCTGTCTATAGATAGCTGCCTGTTGGAAGTCTCATAATGATATCAAAACGGGGCTTCAGTGCTACTTGAGGAGTGCCAGACTGACACTTCAACCATTTCACCTACCTACCTACCTATAAGCGATCTTAAGACCTCGTCTGCGATACAAAGATGCACCCTTGTTAGGGATCTTTGTAAATAACTCCAACAGTTTTAAAGTAATTCTGCTAAAAGCACACAGGACTGCTTTTTAATATAACTTGAATTTTTCCGAAAATTATTCCGAAAATCTCAGCGGACGAGGGGAAATTTTACAAATAAAGTTATTCTGAAAACTCGAACCAATCTGACAAACCGGAGCATGCCATTGAATTTAGAAGGTCCCAATCAAGTATCAACTACCAAAAAGTTCCGTCCGAACAGAAAACTGTCAAGTTTTCTACTAAAGCTTGAAAGGAAAGACGTTCGATTGATGGTCGGTATTATTACAGCACAGGGTCAGTATATGACCTCCATTGGAACCATTGAGCACCCAATATGTCTTTCTTGCTTTGAAGAGGCGGATAGTACTGAGCACTTTCTCTGTGCGTGTCCTGCCTTTGCTAGAGCAAGGCTACGAGTTTTGGGTTTCTATGTCGGGAGAAAAACTGAAGGATATTTACAGATTTGTCAAAGAGTCTGGACACTCTCACAGGATTAAGTACCTCTGTCTCTGTCTCTATTCTTTCCTATCTCTTTCTCTGATATTCTTGTCCTTTCCTCCTTGACTATCTACCCTCTTTCCAGAGCTCTAAATACAATGGGCTTTCTAGAGTGAGTGTTTTAGAAGCCACCAAATCTCTTGGTGCTCCATCGCTCGTCCTATTCAAATTTAAAATTTTCAATTTCAATCAAAATGTTTGCCCAAAAAAAGGAAGTTTAAAATTTAATTCAATAAGAACAGATTGCAATTTTTCGATTTTGTTTTAAATAATTAAATTGTGCCCACCGTAGCTAAGTGTGACCAATATTCGGTGGCTCCGGGTCCAAAACCCACTGACAACATGAAGCAACAAACTATATAAAAGAGCTTTTCGAGTAGTAGTCGCTCTGCTGCGGCAAATGACAAACAGCCAAATGCATTGCGGCATTGGAAAAGCATCTCACAAACCACATCTGCTGTTCGGAGTTGCCGTAAAAACTTTAGATGCTTTAAATGCTGTAACAAAGGCGAAGTAAAGGTTCACATATTTATATATAATTGGCACGTACACCCTTTTTGGGTGTTTTGACCGAGCTTCTCCTCCTATTTGTGGTGTGCGTCTTGATGTTGTTCCACAAATGGAGGGACCTACACCGGCAGATATTTGTATGAGGAGCTTTTTCATGGCAGAAATACACTCGGAGGTTTGCCATTGCCTGCCGAGGGGTGACCGCTATTATGAAATGTTTTTCTTAATTTTGGTGTTTCACCGAGATTCGAACCTACGTTCTCTCTGTGAATTCCGAATGGTAGTCATGCACCAAACCATTCGGCTACGGCGGCCGCCGTTCACATAGTCTCTCCATTATCTGGTACTGTATGATTCTTAGTAAGATTATGGGAAAGCACAGATGCATATTGACAAGAAGCTGCAGTCTCAGCCGGTTCTGCTACCTAAACGCCCTTAGCTTATTTTATCACGCAAAGTAACCAATTTCTTCTGATTTAACCCTCCGTTGGACACCTCTTTTAAAAACTTCGTTTGGACACCCGGGTTTGGTCTTTTTTCGTCCTGTTCGAGGATCCCTTTTAAAAAGTTATATCCAAAAATCGATAGAAAATACAATTTTAGGAAACTACCTGGAAGCTCAAGTCGTTAGCCATAATAGAAGTATGTATGACCGGGAGCCCAACGAAGGGTTAATTCCTATTTTAACCAATTGGTTTTTTTTTTGGGTATTGAACATTTTTGGAATTTTTTGTATATTGAAATGAGCTTGGGTAGCTGAACTTATATTTACACATTCTTCGGTTGTGATCAACCGGCATCCATCGAAAGGTAAAAGAAGTAATAAGGAATATTGGAACTATGCAAAGCATAAATTTATATAAGTACCTCTGCTCTTATCCATATCAGTGCTGTAGTTCTTCGGCGACATCGTAAGGCTTATGTCACTACAAGAATCTCCACTGCAATCGAAATCCTCATCCATGCCCACATCCAGCAACGCTTCGGACGTATGCGATTTCACCGAGTCGCGACTATTTGTATTCCCACAACTGGAGGCGGATGAAGCGCCCAACGTCAAATCACTAGCATTGGCTTCACTTGGCATCGAGCTACTTTTGTTGGGGCTTTGCAGACGCGTATGCACCGTTAAGTTGTGGACATAATCATCACCCATGCATTCCGCATATGCATGTTGCTGATCGGCACTTAAATCGCTGGCAACGGACGGTTGTGACGCGCTTGCAGCGGCATTAACCTCTCGAAGACCACCGAAACTGGTTAGTAAAAGCTTTTCGCGATAATTCGCATCCGACGGATTGAAGAGAAAACGCGCTGGCATTTGAGGATCTAGCGGATGTGTTGGCACCGACGGTAACGCCCGCGTATGATCGGCATTACTGGAGCTAGCACTTATTGGCATTGCATGCGGGTGAGGTGGCAGCGAAGGTGCACTTTTCGTCGCTAGTTGGGCGCCGAGCAAAGGTGGTGGCAGTGGCGCCGCACCTACATTCTGCTCAGCTTTGGCGAAATTTGTAAGGTAACAGCCGCTAGATATCAACTGCGTTAGCCGATCGTGATTCTGTGCGAAGTAGCCGTGGAGCCAGGGATTGTAGAAGGGGAAATTTGTTAGACCTAAGGCAGATGTGGCGACCAACGCGCGTGCACTCAGCTCGTCTTGGTCGCGGTTGTTGACGCTTGCCAACATTTGTGTGCTTCTTTCGTGATCGTGTTGTTGCTGTTGTTGTTGTTGTTGCTGCTGCTGCTGCTGGTGATGATGAGTGGCGATCAGACTTTCGATGGAAAAGGGAGTGGAGAATTTCGTTAGCTTATTAGCTGTATTCGTTTCCAGAGGTCGGGCACCCTCCATTACGGAGTACAAGAAATTCAAATGCTATGTTCAGCTTTTATTGTAAATAATTTCTGTCACACTGTATTGCACGCTATCTTTTTTTTTTATTCACTTTTTGTTTAATAAAAATATATTTTCAAACATATACAAATTTCTACACAGTATAGTGTATGTACGTGTGTACACATATATGTATACATATGCACTTATTCACTTAACATTTTTACACAACAAGCAACGCTTTCAAATGTCTATTCTAAACCGCGTGCTCCTACAAGTAGCGAGTAAGCAGTACGAAGCACTGAACCGTTGAAAAGTCGACAGCAAACTAACTGTCGCTCACCGCTAGCTACTGTTCCCAGTGCTAGCGCTGGCAAGAACCCAAAAACGAACAAACAAACAAACAAACATTTAAGCACTACAAACCGCCGCCACCCAGACACATCACGTACTCGCTGAGACGTTTGGTTGGTTGCCCCTTTCAATTGCGCTCTTCGCATTGCCAGTGATGGTGGTGGTGGTGGTTTGTTACGGTACAGTGTTGTTCTTGTGGTTTTGTGTGTTAGAAACACACCAAGCAATACACCAACGAGCACTAGCTCCGCCCCATAGTGCACCAAATCCAATATGGCGCATGCCAATGAATGAGAGTAACAGTGAGGCACTGTAAAGCCGCCAACCGGTATTGGTCACGCGCATACTCACACACACACACACCAATGCTGCAGAAACAAGTAAATACGGTGAGCAGGCTAATTGACTGTAATCGTTGCTTATCGTGTTTGTGCTGTTTCCTTTGCTCACTTCTAAAATGTTCATTGTAGTTGTTTGTGGTTGTTGATGTTTTGTTTGCCTCCAACCCATAATTGCTTTCTGCTTGAATCGCGTTATAATAAAACTGTCCGCGTACGCTGCTGCATAAAACACGCCTTCCCATTAGCGAGTGATTACACTACAAACGTATACATATATATGTATATATTAGTGTCTATACGATAATTTATAGTAGGGTGAACATTAAATATGTTCGAACCCCCCAACTCTTTCGGTTAGAGAATTTTATTGCTGCTCGCATAAGAGATCAGATATGCAAATGATTTTTTTAGTAATCGAAGAGAGAAAAACTAATTTTGCACAGTACCGACTTCGAGATAATGAAATATGTACAAATCAATCATCATACAAATAATGTCATCACATATACCAAAAAAACAAACATTTTGAAATCAATTGTGAAACCCTAATGGAATATTAAATGCAAATACACCTTCGATTCTCTGTTTTGGAGGAATTTTAGTGATTCGGATCATTTCGTGAAGCAAAAGATAGAAACTGGTAAGTTGGGATTTCTTCACTTTATCCGTGAGTGATGATGGGTGGAATACAGGCTATGAATCCGTGGTTTTTTGTATGCACCAAATAGTTATTATTGGTATTTTCGAGGTATAATGCGAAATAAGTATTCAATGTCTTTATGATTTTTAAACGCTTTTTAAAAAAAATTCAAACGAACTAATTACTCTCTATGCGAGTATTTACATATATAGGGTTTTTCAATAAGGGCGGGTAGATGTTGAAATGGAATAAAATGGCGTTTGCTGTGTGGCACGTAGCGCCATCCTGCTGGAACCACATGTCGTCTAGGTCCATATGGTTCAATATGGGTCATAAGAAATTGGAAGGGCCACCACGTCTACCGAAAAATTGGCGCAATGCGCGCAACGTTGCGTTAATGAACACTCATTTTGATAATAAAGTTTTATCATTTGAACGTGCTGTTCACTCGTGTAACTTGCCATGATGATTTGGCATAAACCATAATAATAAACAAAAGATTTGACAGATGTCACCAAAACAAAATGGCTGCCACAGGGCGCCAAAATCGACCCGCGCCAATTGAATGCGGACATTTCCTTAAATAAATTGCCTAAATGTTTGTATGGGCTATGTAAAATTTGATTTTTGAATCGGCTATAAAAAAAAACTAATCAATATTTTTTCAAACTTTTTTTTTTATTTTGAAGATTGCCACGACTGGCTTTACAGTAGGCCATTCGATCAACCCAATTTTTAAGCACATTTTCGATTGTTTGGGCTCCAATTTCATGAATGGCAACTTCGATTTCGTGTTTTAAAGCATCAATCGTCTCTGGATGGTTCGCATAGCATTTTTCCTTAACGGCTTTTCACAAAAAATAGTCCAAAGGCTTAAATCCCAACTCCGAGCCGGCCAATTGATATCGGAATTTCGGCTGATAATTCGGTTTTCAAAAACGGTAGCTAAAAGTTCGAGTGTAACTTTGGCAGTGTGACAAGTTGCACCGTCCTGTTGAAACCAAATGTCGTCCATGTCATTCTCTTCAATTTTTGGAAACAATTCGTTGAGCATGTCACGGTAACGCTCGCCATTTACTGTAACAGCGGCTTCTCGCTCATTTTCGAAAAAAAATGGCCCGATGATGCCGCCAGACTAAAAACCGAACCAAACAGTGACTCGTTGTGGATGCATTTGCTTCTCTACAGTAACGTGTGGATTTTCTGAGCCTCAAATCCGACAATTTTGCTTATTGACGTAGCCACCGATGTGAAAATCAGAAAATCAGAAGAAGACTCACTTTTGTTCAAGCGTATAGCGTCCTATTTCGTAAATGTCAAACCTTTAAGTAAATTATGAACACATTTGACATGTCATTTGTGTTACCATTCTCAAAAAAATAGGTGTTTCAAAAAGCAAACGCTATATGGCCACCCTGTATATATATAATTAACGCGTACACCCTTTTTGGGTGTTTGGCCAAGCTTCTCCTCTTATTTATGGTGAGCGTCTTGATGTTGTTCCACAAATGGAGGGACCTACAGTTTTAAGCCGACTCCGAACGGCAGATATTTTAATGAGGAGCTTTTTCATGGCAGAAATACACTCGGAGGTTTGCCATTGCCTGCCGAGGGGCGACCGCTATTAGAAAAATGTTCTTCTTAATTTTGATGTTTCACCGAGATTCGAAACGACGTTCACTCTGTGAATTCCGAATGGTAGTCACGCACCAACCCATTCGACTACGGCGGCCGCCATTAGTAGCAGCAAAAATAGCAGTAATCCAAAAAAAATTACTACCAAAGGCTGAGACACCACCCAAATCCATTGGCTCGGTCGCTATTGTATACCGTCAATTCGTCACGTCTCAGAAGAATTGACCTTCCAACCCTGTGACGTATATTTGACACCCCCATAACAACCTTAACCTTCTTCAAGAAGCTGGAGGTACTATAATTTAGGTAAAGAATCGAAGCCTTATTATTAGTATTAAGATTAATTAATAGATTCAATAAATAATTATAACAGTATACAAAAGAAGTTGGCTGTTGCAGTATCGGCACCATAAACACCATTCACAATTTCAGGCTTTTCTTACATTTTCGCCGTTACCAAAGAAAATCTGTAAAGTGTATCGAATTTTCTCTTTTTTGACTTCCATTGTTAACACTCCGTAACTCACAACTGAATAGAACAAACCAAAAAACAGCAAACGATTTTTAGTGTGAAATGTCGATATATCCATCACTACAGTCATCTACCGAGAAAATAATGGGTATCTTTCTCCGCAAGCCACATAATTATAATTTGCGATTTTTTCACGAATAATACGTCCCTACTTCTACCCATCTGCCGTATCTGCCATATTAGGTTAGCTAAGTTTACGGTGGCTGACCCTCTTCATGAGAATGTAGAGGCGCCCATTCAGGCCTGAAACCCCAATGTGATACCACTTGACACCATGTCGATTAGCCGCTACCCCAAATTAATACCATTCAAATTTTCACAAACATCTTAATTAGGGCACACCCTAATGTGCCATATATACGCATATATGTATGTATGTACATATACTCGTTTCACGAATTTGTGAGACGCTTCCGAATGCTGTTGATGACTTTGGCGCGGCTGGCAAAGATTAGTGACCAATTTGTTGGCACTTTAATAAGAGTTCAGGGAAACTGAGTGTGACGGATGATGCATCGGATAGGCATCATTAGGAATTAGCCAAAAGGCTAAAAGAGCAGGAAAGAGCGATACACAATTTAATAGCACTTTTGATAGCAGTGCTCAGATTCATAATTAATTTATAAATACACATGCACCCATACACACATAGGTACATACATACATATTTAAATATATGAAAAGCGGCCATCTAAATTGGTCAAACAATACAGTTTAGGTTCATAGTTGTTTTTTAGTATTTTTTAATTAAGTTTCATTTCAATTTGCGCTCATTAAAATCGAAAGCAAATATTTGTTCGCCTCTGCGCATGGCCGTACATTAAAATGAAATACTCACGCATGTTAAGGGTACCCAAATGTTTCCTTCTTGGCTTGTGGCCACCTAGAATTTGCATATAATTATTACCAGAAAATTTATACATATCTGCAGAAATACAAACGTACATATGTACGTACCCACACTTCGCTGCCAATTTGTAATTATCTGCATGCTGTCGGCCGCGTTCCGTTTAAATTAATTCATAATTTGTGTGAACATACCAAATAATTTGCACGCCATGTCGTTTATCGCTTCTATGCAAATAACTATTGAAATATTTGAACCAATACATTTAGATTGAAGTGATTTGGACGCCGTGCGATATTTTCAACCTCAAAGTCTGAAATAGTGAATTTCGTTAATATTGGGCGCATGAAGAAGAAAAACTTGTTACATATTTACCGAATGTACTCTATGTTTTCAGACAGAGGTTTGTCAGTTAAAAACTGGGCTCTATCGAACATTCCATGTTACTAAAGGGTCTGACGCCTAGACGTCAATAGTGAATAACTCGTAGACGTTACGTTTTCTTTCACATCTTTGACATTTGACAATTAGACGGCAGGACTATGGCCCCTATTATGAGTTGGATTCGATCTTCGATATTCGCTAGTTGTCGAAGATCGAAAGTCGAATGTGAATTTAGTATTATGAACGGTGTAACCCTGTCGAAATATTCGTTGTATACCGAATTTAGAGTCGAATGCAATTTTGCTTTCGATTGTGTAGCGTATTGTGGGAAAATTTGTTAAAATGTAAGTTGTTTGCGACTATTTTTTATTTTATAGTAACCAAATAATAAGCTGACTTGGGAGACACACGTTTCACTGAAGGTGAATTGTTCATTGAAGATTTTTAAGCAATGCCGTAGAGTCTTTGGCAAAACCTGGGGTCTGAAACCTGCTGTGATCCTATGGATATACACAGCACTTATCAGACCAATCATCACTTACGCTTCTGTGGTCCGGTGGCGACGGAGCATGGTTAAGTCCACAATCCGGGAACTGTACAGGCTGCAAAGAAGTGTATGTTTATGCATCACGGGTGCCATGAGTACAACCTCTGGTGATGCCCTAAATGCTATGCTTGATTTGCCCCCCTGGATCTTAAGATACAACAGGAAGCAATAAAAGCAATGTGTGGGCTCTATAAATATGGTTTCTGGCACGAATATGGAACTTCGGGACACAGAGACATCTTTAAGTTGCTGTCGGAGCAGTATCCACTGTTTTTGGCACCTAAAGATGACTTGATACCCACAGTTTCATTTGGAAGGAAATTTGATTTATGGAGCAATCCAGAATGCATGCAGGGAGGTTTGACGGATATTTTCTTTACCGATGGGTCCAAGAATGATATAGGGTCTGGAGCCGGATGGTACTTAAACGATAGCAATAAGTATCACTATGCTATGGGGGGAATGGCAACTGCTTTCCAAACATAAGTTTTTGCCATCCTAAAAGTAGCCGAATGGATAATCGAGAGGAGATGGAGCGGGAAACAGATAGGAGTCTTCAGTGACAGTCAGGCTGCATTGAAGGCCCTGGAGAACGCGAAGTAAACCTCAAAGATTTTTCAAGAATGTAAGAAGAAGCTTAATTCTGTCGCAAGACAAAACAGGCTTGTACTTATATGGGTTCCGGGACACTCCGGTGTTCAAGGAAACGAAATTGCCGACGAAATGGCCAACGTGGATCAGCGGTGCCCCCACAGGGGCCAGAGCCAATAATCGGAATCAGTTCCACAGGAATCATGAATTGGATCAGCGATTATATATGTAATTTACATAAAGAGCGATGGTCCGGTCCAGAACGCTATAGAACTGCAAAGTGTTTTGTGACAAGTCCGAACAGAAAACTGTCAAACCTCCTACTAAAACTTGGAAGGAAAGACGTGCGGTTGATGGTCGGCTTGATTACAGGACACAACCTATGGTCAAGGTCAGCATATGACCACCATTGGAATCATTGAGGACCCGATGTGCCTATCTTGCTTGGAGAAGGCGAATAACACTGAGCACTTTCTCTGTGAGTGTCCTGCCTTTGCTAGAGCATGGGTTCCGATGTATTGGGTTCCGATGTCATGAGAATGAGTAATATTCGTTCTCTAAAACTGGAGGATATTTACAGATTTGCCAAAGAATCTGGAAAATGCTCATAGGACTAACTATCTCTATCTCTGTCTCTATTCTTTCCTATCTCTTTCTCTGATACTTTTCTCCTTTTCTCCTTGACTATCTACCCTCTTTCCAGAGCTCTAAATAAAATGGGCTTTTTAGCCTGAGCCACCAAATCTCCTGGTGCTCCTTGGCTCGACCTTTTCAAATTTCAATTTTCAACCAAATAATAAACATATGTATACTAATTTTGTTCATTTTATGCAGGTTGAAAGTCGTAGATACCAAACATCAATTAGAAAGGCTGGTTGCATTAATTGAAGAGAATCCACAATTCGCAAAAAGGATTTGCACCAAAGTTCAAGCAGCAAATAAAATGGAAGGAGTTTATAACGGATCTGAATTGCTTGGGACCACCAGTTAGAACGGCAGCAAAATGGATTAAGGCTAAAATGGTTTTTTTGTGATGTTTGTAGAAATACATTTTTATTTTCCCTTGGCAGGTATGGGCTGACATAAAGTCAAAAGCGAAGAAAAAATTGTCGCAAAACAAAGCTGAACTCCGAGCAACAGGTGGGGGACCTAACAAACTTCAGGGATTTTCAAATACCGAAGAAAGTATAATTGGTTTACTGCAACTTGATGCCTGTATAAATCCGCCAGGGGTGGAATTTGGCCTGGATACAACTACCAGTGACCAGTTCGCAGTTTTGTCCCCGTCAAATCCCAGCCCAGAACTTCTGGTCCAAAACTCTGAGGAAAGTGAAGCGGAATTAAATTTAAAGGTTGACGAGGAACCAGCGGGGAAAAACGAGAACAAAAAAAAAGGCTCAAAAAGCAGAGAGATTGAGGTTACTGGAGTTGCAGACTGATGGCCAAAAACGATTCTATGAAGAAATGATCTCTACCTTGCACGAAATAAAGCAATGTGCTGCAGAAACAGCGGAATATACAAAAAAAGTTACGAATTAAAAAAAAACGCAACCGATGAACTCTTGCAACTGAAACAAGAGAAATTGCGCGTATATAAAGAAGAAGTTCTGGATAAACTCATTTTCACAAAAAATACTTTTTTTACTTTTAAAAATGTTGTTAACAAAGAATTTCAATACAATCGCTTTTTCTTTTATTTTGATTTGCTGTACCAGCTGAGAAAAAATTATCTATTGAAAATGCGTCGAGCGATCGAAATTCACAATAGTCCTATTCTTCAGACAGTTTTTCGAGACTCTCGACAGTAGTTTGCCCAGGGTTGACATTCTCTTCTTCCATAGGGCAGGGCATTCACAGAGGAAATGGAAAATCGTTTCCTTTTTCTCCGGTTATTTACAACTGTGACAGTGTGTGTCGTGAGGGATGCCCATTTTGGCTGTTTGTTCCCCGATGGACCAGAAGCCACTTATCACTGCCATGAGTCTACAGGCATCCCTTCGTTTCATATTTATCAGTATTGACGTTTGTTTGTGCTTGTAGGTGGGCCATAACATTCTGCAGACTTTGCAGGTTGCCTGATCCCTCCATCTACTATCCGCGACTTGTAGGTATTTTGAGGAGATGGCATTCTTGATGACACTCAGTGGGGTCAATACTGATTCTGCAAGAATGTTACCCATGGCTGATAGTGTTCTTGCCAGTTCATCTGCTTTTTCGTTGCCTTCAATGCTCCGATGTTCCGGCACCAAGATTAAGGTAACTTTTGTGGTTTACACTCAAGGTGGTAAGGATATTTCTGCTTTCTATCCGAAAGGATAGCGATATTAACTTAAAAGGGAAGTCGGCAATTAGCAGCCAACAAGCTTACCTGAATGCCAATACTTCGGCCTGGAAGACATTGCAAGTATGGGGAAGACGCACAGATTTTTCAATTCTAAGTCTATGAGCACCAGCACTACAATCCATTTTTGAACCATCTGCGTAGATTGAATAGACTCGCGTTGCCTTAAATTCTTTTCTCTAGCGCCCCACTTCACTTCACCTAAATACACTCACGGTAGTCAGCTTTTTGATATGGAGGTCTACCGGGATAGCTTGTGTCAGTGCATTGAGAGTCTACCCAGGGCGAAATCGAATTGCACCGACCGTAATTGCACAGGCTGATCCCTGAATTCTGCTAAGTATATAGTTTGATAATATAATCTCTTCCAAGCGCTTTCCACCAAACTATCGATCCGTACAATAAAATTGGTCATATTAAGGGGATTAAACCATAAAGTATTCTTAGGCTGAAGATCTCATCTTCTGCCAAGCATAGGTTTGCATGCATACAAAGCTGTTTCTGCTTTCCTTATCCGTTCTTCAATATGTAATTTCCAGCTAAGTTTTGAGTCCGAGATTCCTTCTTAGTATCTACTTGAAATTGGGAGAGTTTGTCCATTAATTTTGGTAGGGTAAAATTGGATACTTTGCATCTATTTTTGAAAATTATTAGTTCTGTTTTACGCGAGTTCAAACTTAAGCCACAGCCTGTAGCCCAACAGTTGAGCCCAGCTAGCGCCCTTTGAATGATGCCACTAATCGCGTTAGGATACAGTCTTGATACCATTGCCACCACATCAGCAGCAGACGCCATCACTTCTATCCCGCCTCTATCAAATTTAAGGGGTCCCGGGGGTCTAGAGCTCGAAAATTTAGGGTATTTTCAGGAGTTTTTGTTTCCAAAAAAAAAAAATGAAAAATTATACATAAATACATTTTTTTGGCTTTTTATTTAACTTCTTTTACATACAAAAATGAAAAATTTTTTTTGAGTTTCAATAATTTAAAAATTGGCGCTGAAGTTGACTCTCTTGAAAAATTGTACCTGGACGGTGTTGTTCATTTTGGCTCTTCTATTTATCTGAAACACAAAAACCAAAAAAATTATTAATCAGTATGACTGTAGCTATATCCCGCTACTAGAATAAAAAAAAAATGTTGACAAAATGGCGCGGTTTTGAATTTGACACTCTAAAAATCAGTTTTTTAATAAAAAAAAACGAAATAATTGAAATAATAAAATGATTCTAGGACGAGCGATAGCCATTGTTGTTGTGAACAACATATTAAAATTTAAGACGATTCGGTTGAATAGTTGTCTTTTTTTTTGACAACACCAGGCCGAAAAAAATACTTTTGAGATAATTGAGTTTAAAGTTTTGAGAGTGGCCGCGTGAGGAATCTGACTCTACCAGCTAAAATAGCTATAGAATCGAAAATACTGGGAATATCCTTCCAAATATTTAACAGCATATTCTTAAAAGCCTATACTTTCGAAATATCGAATAAAAAAATAGATTTTTTGAAAATTCTAGACCACCGGGACCCCTTAGTCAAGGTTTTGCTTAGAACACATAATCATGGGAGTGGCGATTATACCCCTCCCTGGAGAGTTCCTCTATATGATTATGTGGGTATTTCTCATATAAGCTTTGATTAACCTGGTTTCTAGCATAGAGATAACCCAACTACTAATGCAGTTTTCCACCCCAAGTTTATCAACGCCCATTGGATGGCATCCCTAATTGTCTTCTTGTACTGAGTAACTGAGGTTAAGGTTCGAGTAAAGTTCGATTCTTCTTTTAAAAGCTCACTACTCCACCAAGGAATATGATTTTTTGTTTTGTTTTTGCTATATTTTATAGGGCACAACGTTTTGTAGGCCCTACTAAATGCCTTCTCTAATGTTATAATCCTACTTTGAAGGTTTTCCGTGACAGTGATTTATATTAGTTAATCGGAACTCCTTCTGTCCTATTATTTGGTTAAGATTCATATTTTGAATAAAAATAGTGGAACCTGAAAGATTCAATTGTTTTTAATTAAAACAAAATACGAGTATAGGCGCGTCTTTTGAAAGATCATTTTTTCTGGAGGTAGCAAAAAGCAATGAAAGCCGAAAAATGTGAGACTTTTCTTTCCGTTCACCCACTAAAAATCCATCCCAGTTTCCCTCCCGCGGGACAACCGTTAGGTACTATCTTATGGGAGGGGGAGCGGCATATTGCCTCTACATGAAAATCTGCGCTGTCACAAAATGGGCAGGACAGGTTGTCTTCATACTTAAATCCATGTCCACTAAGTATTTGGGTCAGGTAGAAATCTGTCTGTCGATGTTTTCGATTTATCCATTTGATGATATTCGGAATCAATCGATGCATCCATCGTCCGTCCATAGAGTTCCTCCATTCCTCCTGCCAAGTAGGAATGCTTCGCTCCCGTACAGTCTTTCGGTTAGTCAGCAACGCCGGACCTGCTCGATGTTTTTTTATTTCGATTTTATTTATTTTATTTTTGAAACACCCTTTACACACACCCACATGTATGTATCAACGACTCGTAGGCACATTACGGAGTACGGAAAAATGCTAACTGTCGTGGCGACTGGGTATAGATTATCGTTACCTGGCACTGCACAATACACCCGAGCTCCCAAGCAATGTAAAAAGTAAATGGCAATCATGCCTCGTACTTTAGGCGTGAAAAGAGCTTCTTTATACACCTATTCGATATGTATGTATGAATAAGCATGTATGTCCATGTATGAATTTGGTATGTAAATAAAGTAAATCGGTATTTAAAGCCCAACCAAAAATTTCCGCGTTCAGAATTGAAAAAATATGAAAATAAATATTAATTGAGCTCTTCGATGGCTAATTGACACATTTGTATGCCAATGGCGTGCGCAGGCGTTATTAACAGCTTCGATTCCGTTCGATTTGCACAATTTGTAAAAAATTATACTTCCATCACTTCGCGCTTTGGTGTTGTAGCAGCTGTTGGTGTAGCTGTCATTAACGCCGTTTTGCTCGAAATTGCACACTAATTAGCATATATTCAGACATACATCCATACATACATATGTACATGCATACATACATACATATGTATATACAGATATTCAAACATACATACTCGAACATATGCCTATTTACATACAAACGAATAATATGGGCAGGTACATTTGTGGTTTTATTAAAGTTTTATTTGTATAGAAATGCTTCTTCTTTGGAAATGTTTATTGGGTATATTTTATTTGGCTTCGGAGGTTTAAATGAACAAACACAACAAAAACGGGTATAAGTTGCATTTTTATTAGATACTCAGTCCATTCCATTCATTGCAGCCACCATTTGACTAATTTCTTCACGTTGGGTCGTAAAATTGTTTTATGAGCCAGCCATGTTTAAGATACGAATAAACGTGTGTATACACACACATACATGTGTAGGTATAGGTAAAACTACATTTTTCGCTTGCTCAACTCTAAAAGGCCATTTCAGCTTTACTCATACTTACTATCTGATTATTATAATCCAAAAACTACGAATATGAATAGGAAATTTCACGTAGAACAATGTTGTTGTTGTTGTAGCAGTTTACTATACCTTGCCAGTCCAATGTAGTAACCGGTCGTCTTCGTCTAGCTCATCTAACGGTAGGCCCAGAAAACTTGCCTTTTCGACAGGTTGGGTCAAGAAGGAGAGGGGCGTTAGATGAGTGGATTTGATGGAGCATGTGAAAAGGTGGTTAGTGTAGTGCGGGGTGCCTTCACATGCCTGACATATGTTTAGTATGTCGGGGTCGATTCTGGATAGGTAGGAATTTAACTTGTTACAGTATCCAGAACGTAATTGTGCCAAGGTTACGCGGGACTCTCAGGAATGTTCGAGCTCTTCCTCTGCAATGGGTGGTGGTTGGACTTCCATGACGGCATTCGGGGGTCGGAAGCTTAAGAAGGTGGTAAGAGTCTCCCGATGAATGTTGTTAATTGTTTGTGAATGTTGTAAAAGTTTTGCGGTTCGATACGTAGGTAGGTAGGTAGGTATTGTGGTTGTCAATTGACACACCTAGGCCTGCTGTAATCCCATTGTGATACCACCAGGGCTGTCCCCTCTCCTCACTCTACATTGTCCTCATTGAACCAACTTTTTTAATATATCTAACAAGCCTTGTTATTTTTATAGTAGCTACTTCTGCCAAGTTATTCAGGGAACCTTTTCCTAAAATATTGAACCTTCTTCTATCCAGAACCATGCACCCGCATAGGAAGTGTTCTAATAGTCTCTTCTTCTTCAATGTCGTTACAGCTTCTGCAATAGCCGTTATAGTTTGCTCAAAATCTACTGGCATGCCTACCAATCAGACAATACCCTGTTAGGACACCAAGAAGATTTTTCATGTTCTTCCTGTTCAGTTTCAACAGTCGGTTTGTGCGGCCCATGTTCCATTTTGGGTCCACGTCATTCTACTTGTTGCACAGGCCAGAGACTGAGTCCATAGCCTGTTGGCAGCTCTGATAGTGTGTTTGTCTATAAGCATTTCACAAGTTGCTAAAGGTATATAGGTATGTTCGCTTTGTCTAGTTGGATCGGTAATGTGGCACCCGATCTCGCTAGTTCGTCTACTTTACAGTTGCCCGCTATGCCGCTGTAACCCGGCACCCAGAGCAGGATTATTGTAAAGTACTGTGATAGTTCTGTCAAAACGCCGATACATTCTTTTAGTGTCTTAGAGTAAATATTAGGCGATTATAAAGCTTCAGGACCAATTGGCTATCTGAAAATGAAGAGTTTTCCCATAACACGTGTTATTGGTGAATGGATTGCTCTAAATGTTGCTGAGAAAGTCGAATCAGTTTTTATGCCATTTTTAGCGAATGCGGCCCCCATCGTGCACACAGTTTTCTGAAAGCAAGTACTTCAGCCAAAATATTGCTTACACTGCCTAATGGGATGCCTAGGGCTTCTACTAAATCCTTTTCAGTCACTCGACAATTTTCCAATACAATATTCTGCATTTTCTCTACGATTTCTGGTGGTGTTGTTGTTGCTGTTTTTGGCCGTCTTCAAGGGTTGTATGACCACGTTTAAGTTCAGCAGCCACTCTTTCGACTGCACTAATTGGTGTCGAAAAGGCCTTGTACGCTTTCAACATTCGTTCATAAATTTTCTTTGCTTTTAAACCTTCCAAAAATATAAGTTCAATCATTGCAGGAACTTCATTTTTTCCACTGTAGAAAATACTGTGACACGACGCTCCTAAATAGCTTGTAAATCACATAGTTCATATGAAGAGTTTACCAAACTAAACACAAAAAGATATAGGCTAGTAGCAATACCCTCTCTTAACGCCTCAAAACTTATTGATACTAGGTTGTATTTACAAAACCCCCACCTACTTGTTGAACCACGAAAAATTTCCTAATAATTGTCTGCGCTAGTAAGCTGTACTCTGCCACTTAAGCTTTTCTGCTGGCACCGCATCAAACACCGTCATCGTCCGTGGGTTTCGTCTGATTCCCTATTAAGAATCTTAGGGCTGCGGTCCAACTTATGAAAGGGTGTCCCGAATGCGAAAAATACTGATTCAGTGAAGACGAGAAGATGCTCCCATGGACTAAGAGAGAGGGTGCCTGGATAGGTGGGCACAAACACAGATCAATTTGGAAGCTCGAAGATTTAATTTGGCACCAGGGGAAGGGGGAAGGGCTCCTTCGAGTTCGCTCCAATCTGTTCTTGGGCAGGGAGGAAGTTTCATGAGGAGTTTCATGCTGGTTATGGCTTAATACCAAAAATTCGGGTACAGTTTGACATCGGTCAAGCTCAATATGAAATTTCATTGCAAATGGATGGCGAACACCAGAGTTTTAGACAGACCAAGGCTGCATTTGGTGCATTGATCACCACATTGATTTTATCCGTTGCTCTTTTAAGGGCTGCAGATGCTCACAGTCTCGAATTTGATTTTTTCGATCGAAATATGTATGTACGTACGCAATTTAAAGGCTTATAATACAATCACGAAAAACATTTGTATTATAGAGCATTTCCACCAGCAGAGAAGAGGAATCATCCATCCTGTCTACCGGTCGGAAAACTAAAAATAAACCCAATTCTATGGGCTATTGCACACTCTAGAGTAAAAGATAACACATACATATACGCACATACATATCATCAATATAATTTTCAACTACACACATACACATGTATGCGTGCGTGTGTAATGCAGACAGTAAAATGCAATCGGGTGTGGCATTGTTGTTGTAATGAATTTTTGTGATTTCTCAGCGTCGCACAATTATTTCAGCAATGCCAGACAATTTGTCAGTAAATATCGCAGTTGCCACATACACATGCACATGCATACGTAAATGTATTGCTACTAGGCATTTTTTATTATACCATCTCATTGCTGCTGCCATTGTTGCTGCTCTGCGTTACTGTTACAGACAATCGACAACATGTTAAATTTGTATGATACGTACAAACTACTGCAGTTCCGCCACTCAACTTAGGCGCAAAAAAGAAAAACAATGAAAGATCAGCGCCGATACAAAAACGAACGAGACGAAATGCCTCACGAAGGGGTGGAGTGCATGGATGGTGTTGGGGAAATCAGCAAGAGATAACCATTTGGCGATTGGGCGAGACCCGGACGTCAACGATGTGCTGATTTATTTCAGCGCACGAAACGCTTCGGTGCCTTTCGTTAATTTGACTTCTCCCCCCAAAATATAATAAAAAGAGAAGCAAGTGGCATTATAGGAGATGAGGCGAACAACTTATAAGGATTTTTTTTTTTTGTTACATAGAGAGGAAAAAACTGTTTAGCGCAGTATTTAAAATCAAATATAAAAACTTAGCATCGATCAAATTGTGTGTGTTTTTCTTTGTGTTTTTTCATGCTGTACACATTTTTATACTAGACAAGCTAATTCTTGGGGACTCATGACTAGTAAATTTTTTCATACGAGTACATAAATACTTATTTATTTTTCGCATTTTTATGAAACGTTTTTCCTGACCTCATTTTACCTCGACGAAGTTGTGAATTTGTAAATTTGCCAAATATACGTTGATATCAGAAATAATTTCATGCCAGCGGATGTTACACCTCACTGTTTAAAAATGTTTTCTTAATTATTTATGTAAATACATACATACACACTTGAAAATTTTCATATGTATTTCGTACGTAGATATAATTTTTGTGTGTACACTCATACATACATGCATTTAAATGCATTATTAAATGTTTTACAATAAAGAAAAACGAAGCGGAAATTGTAAGAATTTGTATTACATTTTTTTATACAGAAAACAAAAAAATAATAATTTCCACATTTTGATAAACTTTTCAAGAATCGGATGAGTGGAAAATAAATATAAAGTAAATTTTACATATTTAAATAAAAGCGAGTCAAATGAAATAAAACAAGGTTTGTGAGAGGTACGTATTAACTATTTTATTTGAAAGGTCCCCTCGAATATGGCAACATTCAAATATCCGACGCATAAACAAAAAAAACATTCGCACACAATCGTCGAAAAGGACAACGGAAGCTTTAAGGGGACCCGGTGGTCTAGAAATTTCAAAAAATCGATTTTTAACTTTTTCAATATTTTTAAAGTTTAGTATCTTAAGAATATACTGTGAAATATTCATGCGAAAATTCCCATTATAGCTTCAACAGCCCATTAACTGTGAAGAAAGCGGTCCGCGCGCTCCTGTACCTCAAACTTTAAACCAAGGCGCATTTATTAAGGGGTAACGCCACTGTGGGGGGTCAAAAAATAGTCGATTTTTGGGAATTTTTTTTTGTAAGTAGGAATAATTATTAAACTATGTTGATGTAAATTTTTATTAAAAAATATTGAAAATTGACAAAATTATGTAAATAAACGTAACGAGTTAAAAAAACTGACGTCATCTGGTGGCAGCGATACAGCAATGAATAATCATCTGAAATCAAAAAACCAAAAATTTTATTAATTTAAACAATAGTGGCTATCGCTGTACGTAGCCGTTTTTTTTTTTTTTTTGTTTTTTTACAAAATGGTGGTGATTTGAATTTCGATGTGTGTTTTTCACCATTTTTTTGATTTTCAACAGGCCCAAAAAAATAGTTATTTTCAAAAGTTTGAAAATCGGCTACGTACAACGATAGCCAATGCGATAAAAAAAAATTTTGAAAAAAAGAAAATTAAAATCGGTTCATTAGTCTTCGAGAAATCGTTGTCACCGTATCAAAAAAAGTCGTTTCGAGAAAAACGCGTTTGAAATAAAGAATCGTATCGAAAGCGCTACGGGGCCAAACCGACGGGTGCTCACTTAAGTACACATAGAATCGGGAATAAAGCGAATTTCACTTTACAATTTTTACCACATTTTCTTGAGTAGTTATACTAACAATTTATGCAAAAAAAATCGATTTTTTTTAATTTTCACAGTGGCGTTCCCCCTTAAAGGTGGTGGCACTAGACCAACAACAAGTTTTGTACGTTTGATTGTCATGGCAAAGTATTAGAAAGTAGAAAACGAACAATTTATCCGCCTTGTTTTATTCTGACAGTTGACAGCCACATGAATACGGCGAGAAAAAATAACAAATCAGCTGATTTACCATCACCAGCTTTAATAGATTCGCCTTGCTTTAAACTGAATTATTTCGAAACAACTTTTTTCGACCCGGTGTTGTCAAAACAAAAAAAACTATTCAAACGAATCGTCTGAAATTTTAATATCGTCCCCTTACTATAACAATAGCCTATGTGCTCATAGGCTATTATTTTTTTTATTGAATTTTTGGATTCTCCATCGTCGATTTTATATGTGGTCAAAATTTTGTCAAATTCTAGTTCCACAAAGTGGGTCAAAACGTCAGTCAAAAAATAATAAATATTTACAGACATAACGAGATTTGAGTGAGAGCTACTTTCGACAAAAAGTTTGAAATTCATTTTCTCAAAACATCAAAAAATTTATAGGCTATTTTAATACTAAGGGGACGATATGTTGTTCACAACAACAATGGCTATCGCTCGTACTAGAATCATATTATTATTTCAATTATTTCGTTTTTTTTTTATTAAAAAACTGAAAAAAATCCAATTTTTAGAATGTCTAATTCAAAACCGCGCCATTTAATCAATTTTTTTTTTCTTATTCTAGTAGCGGGACATAGCTATAGTCATACTGATTAATAATTTTTTTTTTTTTGGTTTTTATGTTTCAGATAAATAGAAGAGCCAAAATGTACAACGCCGTCCAGGTGCAATTTTTCGGCAGGGTCAACTTGAGCGCCAAGGGAGACTGGCGAGTAGGCCTTTCCTACTCCCAGCTACGAAGAATCGGAGACTATAATTTTTTCTGGCTCCCTCCATTCATTCACATCCGATTTAAGCATATTTGTTACACTCTTGTACATATTTCATTTGAGCAAATAATTACTTTCTTAGCACTGGCAAAGAAACATATCACTCTAAGATTTGTAAACTTATTGTTAGTTTCTTAGACACGCAAAATTCAATAAATAAATGAAATGAAAAAAAATCTTCGCACGATGACATGGATCCGAGAGGTCTAATGTTCAATGACTCTGCTGTTTAGATTGGTCTGAGTTTGAGCAATAGTCTGGGTTAATTGCGGCTTAACTTTATAGACCTACGATTTTAGAAAACCCAACTAGCGAAGTCAATTCGACACTTCCACGAGAGATAGCCATAAAACACATGGGCTGAAAAGTCCCGGGCCTAACACATAAACGGCTCCAGTTTTATTGTGTTCTGCTCTTTTTCAATTAAAACAAACCTTAAAAAGACAGCTGTTCAAGTTTCAAGATGTTCTATTCATTAGTCCGTGAGTTGTTGTGCTAAGAGTGACACTACTTTTGTTTTTTCCTAAGCAGTGGATCAAAAATAATTTCGTGTTTTAATAATGCACTGCTTATTGATTTCTTGATGGGGAATAATGCGGTTCAGGCAATAGCTTGAAAAGTGTTATGGATATTCCGCTCCACCAGAAACGACAATAAAGCGATGATTTCCTAACTTTAAACGTCGACGTAGAGACGCCGACGATGCACAACGCAGTGGACATCTGGACGTCCAAATGGGGAGGTAACACCAGAAAACATTAAAAAAATTCACAACATTGTTTTGAATGAAGGAAAAGTGAAGTTGGGTGAGTTAGTTGAAGTAGTAATGACATCGGGCGGCCGCCGTAGCCGAATGGGATGGTGCGTGATTACCATTCGGAATTCACAGAGAGGTCGTTGGTTGGAATCTCGGTGAAAGCAAAATTAATAAAAACATTTTTCTAATAGCGGTCGCCCCTCGGCAGGCAATGGCAAACCTCCGAGTGTATTTCTGCCATGAAAAAGCTCCTCATAAAAATATCTGCCGTTCGGAGTTGGCTTGAAACTGTAGGTCCCTCCATTTGTGGAACAACATCAACACACACACCACAAATAGGAGGAGGAGCTCGGCCAAACACCTAACAGAAGTGTACGCGCCAATTATTTATTTATTTTTTAAGGACATTAAAAGAATGCATCGGCTTTATATTTCATCAGCGTTTGACTATGAGAAAGCTCTGTTCAAAAGGGGTGCCGCGTTTGCTCACTATTGACCAAAAACAGGAACGAATTGATGATTCTAAGCAGTGTTTGGCCATATTTAAACGTAATATTTTTTGCGTCAATATGTGACAAAAGATGAAACTTGGATGCATCACTTCACTGCAGAATAAAAACACAATCGTTATCTGAGTAGACAGTGACTGCTGAACCTCATCCTAAGCGTTCGAAAGCACAGCAATCTGCTGGAAAGGTTATGGCCTCGGTATTTTGGGATGGGCGTGTTGTAATATTCACTGAATATCTTGAGAAGGAAAATACCATCAACAGAGAATATATCATAGCGTTACTGGAGCGTTTGAATGCCGAAATGGCAAAGAACGCCCGAATATGGTAAAGAAAGAAATTTTGTGACATCAGAACACCGCACCGTGTCACAAGTCAATCAAAATAATGGCAAAACTACGTAAATTGAACTGGAATTGCTCCCACATACACCGTATTCGCCAGATTTGGCTCCCAGCGACTACTGCCTGTTCGCAGACCTAAAAAAAATGCTCGCCGGTAAGAATTTCCGCTCGAATGAAGAGGTTGTCGCTGAAACTGAGATCTATTTTGAGGCAAAAGATGAATCGTTCTGCAAAAGTGGTATTGAAATGTTAGAGCGGCTTTGGAATGATTGCGTTGTTCTTGATGGAAATTACGTTGATGAATAAAACTAATATGAAAAAAAAAAAAGCGTATTTTCTTTGTTAGTCCCGGGACTTTTCAGTCCATGTGTTATATTGTATGTAAAAAAGTTGTAGGCTTCCAGCGTCCGTAGTTTGAGAAGGCATCCGGGTGGCCTCGTAGTCAACGGCTTTTCCGTGATTACTGATTTAGCGACCGACATACGTAGTACGTGATTTTTCCATTCCCTTCTTCGTCTTCGGCTCCACCTAACAATGTCTTGTGTGTCGCATATCCCTCTAATCTCTTCATTTCACATAAGACCAAGTTAGTTTGTCCTGTGATTGATCACAATGGAGCCATCTCAACTTGGTCATTGCTTACACAACAAGCAGTTGTGCAGTTGTATCTGATTGGATTTCAACGGCATAGTACAAAAATACAAGTAAAACACTCTTCTTCTTCCTATTTTTTGACAGGCACCCTTGGTGTGAGTGTTTGGTCTTTTTGGTGGGAGTGATGTTTCAAACAAAAGAGGAGTTCGCCAAGAATGTGTTTTATCGCCAATGCTATCACCACTTCAATTTATACTCGGAATATATATTTGAAGAAGCTTTGGCATCACTCAACTTACGAATAAAAGTCATCGGCGAAATAATAAATAACATACGATTTGCCGATGACACCGCAATATTGGCTGACAAAATTAATGACCTCCAATATCTCCTTAAAGAAGTCAATTGAAAAAGTCTGCAATACGGCCTAAGTATTAACACCCAAAAACCAAATTCATGGTTGTTTCAAAAAACTCTCAACAAATCACCAATTCAAACAATTATGCATATGACAAATCGATCTAAAGAGTATCCTGATTTAAGTACTTAGGATATTGGCTTAGCGAAACATGGACAAATGGCAGAGAAATTTGGTGTCGGATTGAAGCAGCGAGGGAAGCTTTCTTCAATTACAGGAAAGTTCTCTCCAATAAGAGCTTGAACACAAAATTACGTCTTCGGTAGCTTAAATGTTACGTTTGGTCCGTTTTGTTGTACGGTGTGGAGGCATGGACACTAAAGATTACGAGTATGAATAAATTAGAGGCGTTTGAGATGTAGTCCTATCGTCGGATGATGAAAATAGCGTGAACAGATAAAGTTAGTAACAAAGAAGTCTTAACGAAACTTATTTCGTTCATTATAAGTCTAGAACATAATTATTGTTTTTACAAACCACTTAAATCTAATATGAGCTTAAATTACTACTATATTACTATAATTATTAAATAAATTAGAGAAAAGAGTTTGGAAATTCATAAAATGCATTCTTTGAAACCGAAAAGTCAAGCGGAATAGAACTCGAGATCTCATTGAATTCTCTTAGAGCGCGGGCAGTAGAAACATTGCGCGCATAATTCGTGTTAAGAAATTTAAGATAAAATGGGTGTAGTGTATTGCGTAGAGGTGTAGTAGGGGTAATGCAAGTGAATGCTGCGTAATAGGGATGAACAGTCCATTTCTCTTTTAATTACACTAAAAACAAAAGACAGTGAAAGTATAGACCGTTTACTCTCTAGAGACTTTAAGTTCATTAAAATCAAACGGGAATGATAGGAAGGGATAGGATTTGAGAATTTTAACGACCTGAGAGCATATTTAAGGAACACCTTCTGCACACGTTCAATTCTCTCAATAGCAAATTGGTGGCAAGACCTCCAGATAAAAGTTGTATATTCTAATCTAGAGCGAACAAAGGAATTATAAAGTAATTTGTGAGTGTAAGGGTCCGACAACATCGAGCTGTTACACCGTATAAAACCTACGATTGAGTAAGAAGTGGACACAATCAAGTTAATAATGTGACTGTTGAAAGAAAAAATTTGAGGCAAAGATCACTCATAGATCTTTGAATTCATGAACTGATTGAAGTAAAGTATTATCAATGCTGTAAGATGACTGGAAAACATTTTGAGTTTTGGCGAAGATGGCATGAAAACATTTCTTAATATTTAGAGAGATGCCAGAGTTACTGCACTAGCGAACGAGCGCATTAATTTCCGTTTCCTATCATAGGAACATCCTCATTTTTTTCTAATGGCCGAAAATATTTTCAAATCATCAGCATACAAAAGAAAGTTGGCAAATGAAAAACAGGTGCAAATATCATTAATAAATAAAACGAAGAGAAGAGGCCCTAAAATACTGCCTTGTGGCATCCCTGAAGATGCAATGAAAGGTTCCGAACATTCACCCTCAATCGTTACCACACATCGTCTATCGGATAAATAAGATTTCAACCATTTAACGAAAACAGAATGGAAACCGAGCGAGGCTAATTTCCGAATAGAATTGTATGAGAAACTCTATAAAATGCTTTAGAAAAGTCCGTGTAACCACAATCGACTTGAAAACCTTCAGCATAAGTTCCAAAGCAGTATTCACCAAAAGCAGCCAGGTACCCAAGATAAATCCATGCTGATTGGGCGAGATTAAGCTGTTAGTTGCAAAGTACATTTTTTTTTACAATTCCTTTGAAAAGTTTAGAAATAATAGAAAGCTTCGAGATCGTCCTTTAGTTGCGCACATCATTCTTTTTGCCACTTTTGAAAATAGGGGCGATAGTTGTGATTTTCCAATCGTTGATAAAAACTCCCGAAGATAGAGATTTATTGAAAACTAATTTGAGAGGAATGACAATAGCCGGGCAGTTTTTAAGAAAAATTACGGACAGCCCATCCTTATCAGACTGCGAAGAAGGGTTTAAACCCAAAATCCCATTCTCAATGTCCAGAGAAGCATGGTTTGAATAGCCAAAATTCGAAGATGAAAGTGGATTATTATGACAAGGAGAAAACGAGTACGTATCATATCATCACTAGTGAAATTAGATTTAAAAAACAAACAAATTGGCTACGTTCACAGGAGTAGACGCTGATTTGTCATTAAAACGAACCACAGAAGTGACTCCAGCGCTTGACTTCTTAGAAAGGATAGAGATCTGTTATTAACGATGAAGCGCCACAAAACCGCATATTTTGGTCATATTATGAGGGTCCTAAATATGAGTTGCTGCAACTGATTGTGCAGGGTAAAATCGAAGACAAACGAGAAATTGGAAGGAAGCAAATGTCTTGGCTACGTAACATAAGAGAGTGCACTGGATTAAGGTCTATTGGGCAGTTGGTTGAAGCAGCCCGAATCAGTGACAATGAGACAATTATATCTAATATTTTATAGTTTTGTTAAATGTAAAAAAGAAAGAATTATTTATCACATTTGTATTAAAACTAATGAAGAATTTATTACCGTGATCGCTTACATTCTGTGTTAATAATTTGCAAATAAAGAAGAAGAAAAATGCAATTTTTAAAAGAAAAATGCAAAATAATATCTTTGACTTGCAAAATTCATAATAAAAAATAATTTTAATATACCTATTTCTTAGATATAATCATTTTTATTGAGAAATATATGCATTTTTACGTAATTTTTTAGAATTTTGATACGATTTTCTATGAAATTTGAGTCTTTTTTATGCAACCATGTAACATAAAGAGCGTTTTGGAATCAGGTAATCTCAGCTGTGGGCATTTTTTTAAATCCAGCTGAGAGTGTTTTTACTTTGGATCTGTACAATGGTGCTGGTCGAACGCATGTTTTATAAATTTGGACTTTTTCACTTGAAGCCTTTTTTTCTAGCTATTGTAGTTGTTCTGCTCTGTACTATCTCGCAAAATATTCTTAGTGGTTACCAACTTTTCGCATAAAATTGATAAGTGTCTCATTTCGTGCTTCGTATAATTATTAATTACGTTACCTGAATACTTGGCCACAAAATTACTTTCCCTATCCGCTAATAACTATTTCCTTTTTCCGCTTTTCTATGCTTTTGCCATGCGGCACCATGCATTTTTTATTGCCGATAATTCATATTATAAACGAATGCATATAAATATAATTTGTCAGCCTTCCTTTATACCGGAACAAAAACTGAATACTTCTACGGGTCAGCCCAGTTATAGAGAATTGCAGTTCGCCTTGTCGTTGCACAGGAATATTTTTCCGTTTCACACACACACACAGGTGTTCAGAGGATAATTCGCCACACATCGCCACATATGTATGTATGTATAGAGATAGTCGAAGTCAGCGCAATTATCATTCCTTCATCCTTTCGTCTCGCAACTACTGGTGCTGCATAGCTATTCATTACGTTTATAACGAGCGATTGACAAATATGTAATTAGTTGGCAATTTAATTATGTAAACAATTGCCTGTACTGGGATAATAGTTCGTTTTTTTTTTATTTAAGTTTTGCTGTTGTTGTTGTTGTTCGTGCTACTTGCCTGCTAATTGCGCATACACATGTTACCAATTTATAATTCATTGACGAGTTTGGCTTGCTTACCCTTTAACCACAAGGGAACAGCCCACTTTAGGCTTCGAATGGGCGTATACGCGACTAGTACAGCTAAGCAGGTTCCACCACTCACATAGACTACATGTGGATGTGTGTGTGTGTATGTATGTTCATTGATATCGATACTGTGCAGAGCGAATAATTACACAATTTATTGCACACTCTTTATTTTGCGTTTTGTTGTTATTGTAATTTAAATTACTTTTAGTGGGCGGTTTGATTGTTGGCCAAATATTGAACAGCTCGCGGTTGGGTAGGATGTGGTCGTCGCATCGAAATATAAATACATACAAACATACATACACATATATATACATGAGTGCATATGTATATTATTACTGTAAATATATATAATCAGTCAGGCAGGTTAAAGCGTTATTTGACGGTCATGTGGCCAGACTCTCAGAGTAATTAAGAATAAGAGAACATTCAAGCGTACGCGTGGGTTAAATTTGTGCTTAACAGAAACTGAATAGAGTCTCTGACAAGGATGATTGATACCAGGTGGTGAAAAAAAAATTTTTGAGGAGAACTTTGGAATCTAAGTCATTCGATTTGTGTTTCACTAAGCTAAATCTAAATTTTGTGAAACGAATGACATAGAATTCAAAATTCTTCTCATATCTGTCAAATTTGCTCAGAGCCAAATAACGGACTGCTAGTTAGTACACCTCTAAAAATCGTATCACCATGGACTCTGAGACTCGGTAGATTTTGCTCTCGCTGTTTAATAATTTATTTCTTATAATATATTTAACGAATTAAAATATGTATGAATTTTTTAATATTGTTTTCACCTAATTCTCTTTTTACTCGATAGACTCGTTCCCAAAGAAATTGTGAAAAAAAGAGAATTAGGTGTACATACTTATTAAGTTTTGCAGGCTAGCAACTCCCCGACTAACCACGCTGCCCGTCATCCTCCAATCTAAAGCCCCCACTTCCTTTTCCCTCCTGTTCGGTACTTCTCCCTCTATTTTCCTCTCTTTATAGCATCACAATGGACAAATTTCAATCTTTTTGTCCAAGCAGATCCTCGCATGGGCAGCCATTTATCCTACCTACTATGCTGGTTAGCTAAAAAAATTAATTCAATTATATAGAATTTGTCGAAAAAAATAAAATACAACAAAATAAGTAAAAACTTCAAAATATATTAAAAAAGGCAAAGTACTATAAAATTAAAAATAAGAATATCGAATAAAATAAAAATAAAGTAAAACGAAAAAAAAATATATAAAATAAATAAAAAATATAAAAAAAGGTAAAATACAATAAAATAGAACAAACGAAAATAAGACAGAAATATAAGATAAAGCAGGCCCATGCGCACGTGCAGGGTTCAAACCCCCCAGACGAAGTTTTAAAAAATTTTTTGACATGAATCGATATGAAAAAAAAACGCTGCATCGTATTAAGACGTACCTTAGATCGACTATGACTGAAGAGCGATTGAACGGTTTAGCTTCTTTGAATATATTATACATCGAGGAGTTGTAGTAGATCCTCAAAGAGTTTTAAAGGAGTTTTTTTCGGTACCACGAAGAGTCAAAATTCTAGTCGACGTTGAATGATCGCGTTGTTTGACTTGGTCGTACAAACATTTGTTTGTCTTTACTCAAATAGTAATAATTGTATTTTTTTTTTTTTTTTTTTTTTTTTTTTTTGTCGGGACAACTAGCAAGTGCAGCACTCAGACATTAATTGAGTCCATTGTACTACACTTGGATTCCCTTTTAATTTTCTTTAAATCTACCCGATCTCCGAAGAAATCTGAGTAGATCTTGTGGTGCCAAGGAGCCAAGATGGTCGCTTCTTAACACATCAGTGCCAAAGACCTCAAACCTGATTCGGGCGAAGGCGGGGCAGACACACAGGAAGTGGTCCGCCGTCTCATCCTCCTCTTCACAAGCTGGGCAGAGTACACTGTCTGAGATGCCCAACCTTTCAATGTGCTTTGCCCACAGAAAGTGGCCCGTCATCAGTCCAACCAGCCGTTTGCACTCCCCTCTGCTTAATGACAGAAGGGTTTGCGACAGTCGATCGGACATGACAGGTAACATAAGTTTTGTCCATCTGCAGGCTCTCTCAGCGTGGCAAGCTCGCTTGTGGGTAGTAGTTACCCATTTGCTAACCGTGGCCGTGATGGCCGCAGAGGGGAGTGGCAAAGCGGGCTCTGGGCCAAAGAAGTTGGCTTCAGAGCCCATCTTAGCTAAGGAGTCAGAGGTCTCGTTACCCGCGATACCCATGTGTCCCGGGACCCATGTTAGCATCAGGCTATTATGTCTGCCGACATAGTTCAGCCTCGATTTACAGGACTTCACTACCCCTGATGTGGTTTGAGGGCTGTCTAAGGCCATAAGCGCTGCTTGGCTGTCGCTGCAGACACATATAGATCTGCCTCTCCATCTGTTTTCCACAACAAAGTTCATCGCTTCTTGAACAGCATACACCTTAGCTTGAAACACAGATGCATGCATTCCAAGAGCAAAGCGCTGTTTTATCCCTCTGGATTCCACGTAGACCCCAGTGCCGGAGCAGTGCTCGGTCTTGGAGTCGTTCGTGAAAATGAGAAAACAGTTTTTGCTCATTTTCTGAGTTTGACCACAGTTGATCCTCGGGGCAGCACCATACTGTATCTCTTGTCAATCACGACTCTTGATGGCATTGAACAAGGGGCATGGAGAGAATCGTTGGATCGATGTCCATGCCTTCTCTGTGTTCCAATGCCGGACAAGGGCCGTACCAGTTCCCACTGTGTTTCAGTCTGCAGATGGCCTTCAGAGCCTCTCCTCGGATGAAAGCATCAAGTGGTGGTAAACCAATCAGAGCATCTAGTGCCGGGCCTGAAGTAGTCGGAAAAGCTCCGGTGCAACAGATGGCCACAGTGCGTTATAGTCTCGATAAGGTCCTCCTGACTCCCACTAGGGATAGTCTACTCATCCAGACCACTGATGCATAGGTGATAATATAATATTATCATAGCCGTGTAGATCCATAGGACCTAGCTAGGAGAGAGACCCCACGTTTTCCCAAAGACACCTTTGCACTGCCAGAAAGCTGTCAGCGCTTTGGATGCCTTTGTCTCAACGTGTGATTTCCATAGGAGCTTACTATCGAGGATTACTCCTAGATATTTAATTTCCTTGGATAGCTGGATTGTGACTCCTTTTAGTCTTGGCAGAACGAGTCCGTCAAGCTTCCTCCTTCTGATAAAGAGGACAATACCAGTCTTGGCGGGATTTGCCGACAGCCCGTTCGC
Organism: Anastrepha ludens; assembly: GCF_028408465.1. Lineage (NCBI taxonomy): Eukaryota > Metazoa > Arthropoda > Insecta > Diptera > Tephritidae > Anastrepha > Anastrepha ludens. The sequence continues at coordinate 26,759,573 of NC_071502.1, read as the reverse complement.
ACAGCACCAAGTGTCAATCCGAACCAGAGTTTTCTGCACTTTCCTGCAGATGTTCATAAGCGAAGAGCCTGTTACCAAACAAGCAACATCGTCCGCATATGCTTGTGCGTAGACTCCCGAATCGTTTAAGGTGGTCAGTAGAGGATCGATTACCATGCACCAGAGTAATGGAGACAGCACACCGCCTTGGGGGCAGCCTCTGTTAACCCCAGATGACACTAGCAGATCTTCCTCTGCTCGCACCGAAACGATTCTTTGGGCCAGCATCGAACGAATCCAATTTACTAGCATCCGGTCTACGCCGTGCCTACTAGCAGAGTTACACATACTATCAAAAGTGGCATTATCAAACGCCCCCTCTATGTCTAAAAAGATACCCATAGCGTAGTCCCTCCTGTCGATGGCCAGCTCTACCCTAGCAACAAGGTTTTGCAGTGCCGACTTGCAGGATTTTCCACTCTGATAGGCATGCTGAAATAGAGACAGAGGGTGAGCCTTCAGCGACTTCTGACGTATGCGCAGTTCCACCAGTCGTTCGAGACTTTTCAGCATGAAAGAGGTCATGCTGATTGGTCTAAAGCTTTTGGGGCTGGTGTAGTCGTCTTTTCCAACCTTTGGGATGAAAGCGACCCTCACCATCCTCCAAGAGCGTGGTATGTAAGCCAGTGCCAGGCATGCCGAGAAGATTTTCTTCAGGGCTGCTGTCACGAACTCTGCACCCTCCTTCAGCATGGCAGGAAATATGCCATCTGGTCCGGGCGACTTGTAGTCGCCAAAAGATTCGATGGCAAATCGAATGGCGGCCTCATTCACCACAGATCTGGCAACGAGTCAGTCATGCCGAGAAGGTGTAGCAGCTCTGACAACTGCCTCTATCAATAAGGGCTGTTGCCGGCTGATGCTTATCTGATTACCAGGAAAGTGAGACTCCATCAGCAAGCTGAGTGTCTCACTTTTCCGCTCCGTGAAGGAGCCATCAGATTTCCTGAGTGACCCCAGCTTTGCCGTTGGGTCCCTTTTCAGGATCCTAACCAATTTCGCCGTGTCACTCAGAGATTCAATACCGCTGCAGAATTCCCTAAATGAGGCTTTTTTCGATTCCCGAATAAGCCTCTTGTAGTTCTTCTGAACATCACGGTATCGCTCCCAGTCCTCTGCCAGGTTAGTCTTGAGGGCCCGGTTTAGAAGTTTTCTCGACTCACACCTCAACATCTGGAGCTCTCGGTTCCACCACGGAACGGGAGTCCGGCTCGGGAGAGGTCGAATTGGACAGGCTGACTCAAAACAGTCGGTTAGGGCAGCGTTGAGTTTTTCAACAGCCGCCTCAATGGCCTGTTCTTTTCGAAGTCTTGGTGGCGCAACGTCAAGGTCCCGCAACGCCTCCCTAAACTTCTGCCAGTCTGTTTTTATTGGGTTTCTAGAGGCCAATGGCATTTGTGCCTCCTCGCCACACTGAAACTCAATGTACCTGTGGTCCGAGCACGAATCTTCGGCAAGGACTCTCCAGTTCTTGATTGACCACCCAAGTTTTGAGTTTGATAGGGTTAGATCAATCACCTCCTGTCTTCTAGCCGTTACAAACGTTGGCTGTGAGCCCTTGTTTTGTATGTCTACGCAGGAGGACGCGATAAATTCGAATAGTCGAGAGCCCCGTCCATTGCACTTGCTGCTGCCCCAGATTGTATGCTGGGCATTAGCATCGCAACATAGGATGAGGCCCAGACTGCGCCGCTCACAGAACCTCACGAGACTAGTGGCCTTCCCGGGTGGTGGCCCTTCCAGAGCATCGTAAGGAAAGTAAGCAGATGCAATCACAAACTTCGACCATCCGCGTCTACCTCTATAACACACCTCAGCCGCTACCAGGTCTTGGCAACAGAATTGCTCAAGACCCGTCACAGTGAGATGGGATGATACTATAAGACCGGTCCTAGGTCTGCTAGAACTCCTGTCATATAGTAACGTGGCCCCTTTCAGCGCACTTAAGCCACAGAGACGGCCCCTAAAGACCCAGGGCTCTTGCACTGCTGTTATGTGGGGTAATGTGTGCAGCTGGGAAAGCCTTCTACTTAGTAGTGCAGTAGCGGCTTTGGAATGCTGCAAGTTAATTTGCGTCACCGTCAAGGGACGATAGCTACAGGAATCGTCCGAGTCAATCATTTGGGAAAGACATGGAAGCTGGCCGTCCCAAAGAAGAGACTCAGACGGTTCCCGTACCGTGAGCCCATGACATCAACACTGGCCTCGTCCACTCGCACCACAAGAGTAGCCCCTTCCTTCCCGTCCCGGTTTTTACTCTTGGTGCACGAGACGACTCGCCAAAGCCTCGTGTTGATGCCCGGATTCTGGGCACGTAGACAGGATAGGACATCCGCCGTAGACAGGTCTGGATCCGGAATCCAGCAGATGGCCTTCCTGAGGGGTACACTCTCCTCGCTGTAAACTGCGAAGCGAGTGGTCCCCATGGGGGGACCAAGTTGTAGCCCTTCGCGTTAGCTTCCGGACCGGAGGCAATAACCCGACGCATCAGTTGGCTTTTGCAGTATTTGATTTCTGCATCCGTCAGCTGATGGTCAGGCCCCAGTTTTCCAATCACAGCCACAGGTCGTGGGCCAGCAGCCTTCTCTCTATAGGATGGCTTGGCCGCACCTCATGGATGTGCTTGGGCGAAGGTCCAGCTCCCGATCCTCCACAACCGAAGATTTCGCCGGGCAGACAGCTGTGCTGGACATTTTGTCGAGGCGCCGATAGAGACGTGGCTCAGCAGAACCTTTTCCCCGCCACATTGACTGGCGCCAAGACCGCGCTCGTACCTTGGGGGGTCGTGGCTCGGCCATTGGCGGCAACCGCAGGGCAGGGAGGTGTGCTGCTTTCAGCCACCGTCTTTCTCCGCTTGCCTCGAGAGCGAGACAACTTGGGAGTGCCTGTGCCCACCGTAGATTCGGTAGCTTCCGTGGGTGTCACTTCCGCTGACCGAGGTCGTTTGGAAGCCACAGACGCAGAAGGGCCGGCAGAGCCACATGAGGATTTCTCCCGCATGAGCCATGCCCGCCGCTTTCTTCTCTTCCTCCTTGCCGCGCTCTTCGATTTCCCAGCTTCTTTGGGAGGTCGTGCAGCCACCGAAGAGACCTCACAACTCAGGCCCTCAGAAGCAGGGAAACGTTTTTCAGACTCTGAAGGAGAGGAGATTGCGATAGCAACCCCCGTCTCCTTCAGGATGCGCTCTCGCTCGTAGAGCGTAATGGTTGGGGCCTCCAGAATCCATGCCCCTGTCGCCGAAGCGGGTGGATTGCCACTTGTGTGGATTCTACCTGGAGTAATATAACCATTGTTTTCCATTACCTTTTGGTTTTTTTCGGGACTCCTCCTTAGCCAGTTTGGTTCGCGGATGGCACCCTGATTCTATGCCAACTTTGAGTCATCACACGAGTGTTGAACCCACCCCAACAGGGAAGGCCACTCTTGTGATGCCAGGGCTCCCTATCCACCACCTGGGACGCGCCCGATGGGAGATCAGGCAACTCCACACGGGATAAATGTATAGTATATGTTCAATCACTTCTTTAAAATCTGATAATAGCTAATGACTTAATGTACATCTACAGAGACAACAAATTATATACGAATAAAGCATGAGAACATTGATGAGTTATTATAAAGCATGTTATAATAAATTAATTTCAATCCTTTTTTGATTATTATTTATCCTTATCACCAATCAATGATTCATCATATCCAAAACTGTGACTAAAGCGTGTACTGTGTCATAAATTTATAAACACAAGCAAAGTTATATCAGACTGCAACAAAAGTTGGAACCCCCGCCCCCCTAAGTCTGAGGGTCTGCGCACCGGCCTGAGTCAAAGTGAAATACAATAAAATAAAATCGAAAAATTAAGTAGATGAAAATATAAGAAACATTAAATTAATGAAATAAATTATAATGAAATGAGATAAAATAAAATAAAATGAAATAAGTGAAACAAAAAAGTTAATTAAATAAAATAAAAACTAAAACTTTGATAATAAAAATTAATATATTAAGTGCGTAACTAAGTTATCGCTGTTTGTTTGATGAAAATGGAAAAATGGTTACAAGTGAATCATTGAAAGTATTGCCCATCGCTGGCTACTACTTTTCCCCATCTTTCTGGTAGATCTCGTATACCGTCGCGGTAAAACTGTTCATCTTTTGAGGTTATCTACGGATCAAGCCATTTTTTGATGTCTTCATATGAATAGAACTGCTGTTCAGGTAGATCATGTGCCATCGGCCATCGATCGGAACAGGTGATAATCGGACGGCGCAATATCTGGAGAATATGGCGGGTGGGGTAGGATTTTCCATTTCAGTGTTTCCAGGTAGGTTTTAACGGGTTTGGCAACGTGAGGCCGAGCGTTGTCATGCTGTAGAATCACTTTTTCATGCCTCTCTGCCTATTGCGGCCGCTTCTCGCGCAGTGCTCGGCTCAATCGCATCAATTGAAGTCGATACCGATCCTCAGTGATGGTTTCGCGTGGTTTTAACAGTTCATAATAAATAACACCAACTTGATCCCACCAAATACATAGCATAACCTTCGCAGCGTAAATATTCCGCCTATTCGACGACATAGAAGCATGACCGGGCAGTCGCCATGACTTTCTTTTCTTTGAATTGCTGTAATGAATCCATTTGTCATCACCCGTCACGATGCGATGAAGAAAACCCTTTCTTTTTTGCCGCTGGAGCAGTTGTTCACAGGCGAAACGTCGAAAAAACGACGTTCAACATCCCTTGGTTGTAACTCATAAGGAATCCAAGTCCCCTGTTTCTGAATCATTCCCAAAGCAAGCAATCACTTGGAAATGGATTGACGGGTAACTCCTAATACTGAAGCAAGCTCTTCTTGCGTTTGACACGGATCCTCATTGAGCAATGCCTCCAATTCAGCGTCTTCGAAGGTTTTTGACCTTCCTTCACGCGGACGGTCGTCAACATTAAAATCACCGTCTTTGAAGCGACGGAACCAATCTCGGCCCGTTGTTTCACTTAAACCAGCATCTCTATAAACTTTTTGTAGCTCTCGATGCGCTTCAGCCGCCGTTTTTTGAATGAACGAAGAAAATCAACACTTCCCGCAAATGACGATTATTTTGACTTTTTGATGTTTAGTTCCACACAATATGTCCCAGCGTCAACCCCGTCTTCCATTTTTGGTCAATCGGTAATGATGGATTAGTGGTGCAACTAAGTCTTTGCGCCATGCATTGTCCTCGGTAACGGTCTTTAGTTGTTTTCAAAAACTAATAACTGGAATCCTATGACCTGAATTGACTGTGGCATTCCCAGTAATAGAACTGCATATGTGCGAAGGTTCTAGAGGTAAGCAGATCGGTTTTTTGTAGCCTCACAGCAGAGTTTGCAGCCCGATTTTGGGCAGTGAATGGCTTGGTAGTATTCTGATTTGTGAGATTAAAACTAATCAAACCAATGAAAACGAAGTGCCGGATGTTAAATTGTGAAAGCACAAATGAATATAAAGCCTCCAAATGCAGTTTTTTTGCGTTTTTATGCCACTATGGCAAAAAAGTATGTATGTATGTATATGTGCGTATATTTTCTTGTGTTTCACAAACAACTCTACTTTTGCACAAACAAGTCATTTGCCTTTTCTGCTTTGACTGTATCCCGATTTTGTATATGGGTACCTTTCCAAATAGCATCAAACAAATGTAAAAACAAAATTGGGTTGTCAATCTACGAAATGACAGCTGATGTTGGTACAGTGATGGCAAGAAATTCGGTGAATTCGGGGTCTCCACCTAAAATTTCTGTTTTAACAAAGGTTTTTTAACATAACCTATAAATGGAGATGTTGGAAGATAGGTGGAGATGATGAGTTATTTAGAAATGTTTGCAATATAAGTACATAATTACATTTATACACTTAAGGAAATATTGTTATATTTTCCTAGTTGTTTATTAATAACTATGACAGCGCTATCCTGGTGTCACTGCCTAAACTGGACATTAGATGAGCCACACAATATCGCACTTATTAAGGAAGTAAAACAACAGAACAAAAGTTCTAACAGAAAAAGTTGGCTCTCAAAGGCGTCAAGTTGCAGTATATTTCGATGAGATTACCCAAAATTATTAACTACTGGTGCTTCAGTCACTAAAAATATCCAAACAATGGTTTTACTACATCCTAAAACCTTGAAATTGCTTCACAAAACCCATTTGGGCTAGCAACCCCACCAATTCACTCAAACAAAAACACAACTAGATCCGGTCAGAAAAATGAAAAAAATAGTGATTTTACTGTATTAATGTGCAAGTCGCATGTGATGTAGCAGCTGAATTTACTCTGACAAATTTGCATCGGATGACCAAACCTTGTAATCTATCATTCTTTGTAAAATGATATGGGTCTATAAAACTCTATTTTAATTACAAATAAGGAAATAAACATCTCGATTTCCGGAGTTAACAAAATTTATGCAAACAGTTTGGAAGCCGTCGATTACTACAAAAGCGCTCAAAATGTCAAAATATAACCAATTAGTCGAAGATTGCAGGGTTGCTTTCGGCATTTGGATTCTTAATGGAAAAGATATTTAGCATTGGGAGAGGATTTCGTGTGGATAAATGTACTCGTACATTCAAATGTATTTAGAGGTAAATGTGATAAATGCCCACATAGTGTTTAGCATTAACAACCTATTAAGGTAATATAACATTATGTGCTGATTTTGTTGTTGTTGTTGTTATTGTTGAAGCAGCATGAACATTCCCCATACATGTACGCAGAATGCTGCTGGAGTGACAGTCCTTGGCCGAATAAAAATCCGGGTCGTTCCGGTGGTGTAGAACCGGCCAACGTGGGAACGAACGACGAGCTCTTCAGTCAACTTTTTATTAAATATGTACAAGTAAATTTAATAATTTAATACCACCGTTAATAATGCATTTGCATTTATAAAGCGGTATTCATAAGCATTCAATTATGCTGTTGTTGTTGAAGCACTTTTTACAAAATTGGTATGATCGATACTGGGATATGGGTCGGAAGTCTGGAAACCGCATTACAAAATTTATATAGATATACTAGAATTTGTTCGGAAAAAGGTTTTACTTTTTGCCTATAGAGATTTTCTTAAACTTATCAATCATCCCACTCTTGTTGGTAATAATTCCTCTAGTTAAACTACTCACTGAGTCGATTTTAACCCATTTATTCTGGCAAAGTGAACTTAAGAGGGAACTGAGTATCAAATCAATTAAAGCATATTTTTTTAAACCTTGTAAAATAATTTACCTTTTAAGAAGGTAAATTTCCTAGGTTTCCAAGTTTTGTTAACGTAATGAGCCTGGAACTGCACATTCTTGTCTATATAAGTTCTTAGGTATCAGCTCAAGCAGGAAATACAGTGTGGTCGTCATAATAAATAACAAAGAAAATTTTGTCTCCACAACATATTCACACAGTTACATTGTACATGATTGTCCAAGAATAATAGAATATAAGATTACCAGCCCTATCATAGACTCCGTCGTAGAAAACCTGCGAATACGAATGTCTACTACGAATACGAAGAAATTGTAATCGTGGGGTTCGTGTGAACACGAAAAATCTGCTGCCAAACTCAAATATCAAATAGCTGTCAAACTCAAATGTTCGCCAGCAGCTCACTTCAATGTAAACAAGACAATTTAGCAAATAATCTTTAGGTTTTTTGTCAAGTTCGATGAATTTTCAAATTAAGATGTATTCGTTGACATGAGCGGCTGTGTTAATGGAGAAGGAAAGTTAGAGAAGCAAACGGAGTGTCAGAATTGAACGAAAAATACCAAGAGTTGCAAGCAAACCTCTCGATATGAACGAATCAATGTAAGTGCTCGCCTTTTTGTTAAAGAATAAATAAATTTAAATACGGTTTAAAACAGATTTGTCAAAAATTACCGGTTAAATAAAGCTGCATTTACATAAGTTTTGAGTTTTATTGAAGACAGCCCAAGCTGAGTGAGATCGTCGTCCATAACTCCAGTTCTCCAACTATCCTCTGTTTTACGGTTTCTTGCGGAGGGAGGCTATCAGCACGGAGTTGGCAAAGATTTCGACATGCTAATGGGGCAGTCGACATTTAGCTACGTACTAAAATACGTATTGGTGACACTACAAACACGATTGTGTCCTCAGTGGGTAAATCTCGACATGAGTGCCAATGAAAAACGACAGAGCAATATGGAATTCTATCAAAAATATAGATTTCCTGCCATCGTTTTGTGTGTGGAAGGGACGCACATAAAAATGATTTCCTCCACTAAGGAAAAATTCCTCTACAAAATGGCATACTGCTGCTGTGTTGTTACCAACTTTACACCTGTGGAAGTCACGTAAAAGTACATATACTTTAAAAATGTCTTTTTATTTATAGTTTAGTTAATATAGGACCTACATTTTACCGGTTTTTTATTTGTTTCCTTTTAAATCCTCTTTTTATTACTCGTTCTAGTTTTTGACCGTTAGTCTAACGTCGTCGTAGAAAAATTTTACGAAACTCTAAGATTTGACGTTACGAGTGTATTCGGTGAATGCTACTCTATGAATTTCGAATGTACGTTCGGAGCTATTCGAATAGTGTGATTACATTTTCTTAGTTTCTACGAAAAGCAGTCTACGATGAATTGCACAATAGGGCTGTACACCTTCTCATTTGCCTTGACGTCAATGCAACGAATAAGCAAGCAAACAAAAAGGAAGCAGAGAACGTTTGACGTCACTGTCACTTTTTTGCTGATATCAGACTGATATTATTTACGAATAAGATCCCAGGGAACAAATGGCAGCGTAAAGAGGAATCCGCAATGAAATATTTATGTGATGGCAACATGCATTTATGTATTTTGTTTTCTTTGTTTTCATTAGACATCGCAGTAGTTGTGCCATTGCAGCACTAGTGCAGTTTTCCACAAATTGTGAGGTAATTGATATAAATGTGATAAAAACTGTATAAAACTGTTATCTATTGAACAGTAAACAAGAAATGTATATTTTTCCTGCAAATATCTTGGTTAGGTGCTGATGAAAACATACGAGCAGAGCCCGAGTAGCGCCTCTACAACAAGGGAGACACAGTCAGCTGGAAATAACAAAATTTCTACATATTTTTGAGTGCATAGTTTTATCTAATTTTGGAGTGTCACTAAAATCAACAGCACACTTTCGAGTGACTAGTGACAGGAATGGGTAATCACATTGTCTATGAGATTGATGAAGATGACTTCAATGATGAGGATGTGGACGAAATGCTTGGTGAGCAACTAAGCTTAGCTGTTGGTACAGTAATGAGTCAATTGGAACGTTTGGAGCGTCTCAATCCATTAGAAAGGCCAACAACGCAAATGCCTGTGATACGAAAAAAACCAGATTTGCGAATATTTCGCGTAAGTTTCTACAGATTTTGATGTATGTAGTTGGGTTAATTTAACGTTTCACTATTATTCGCAGCATACTAGGCTATACAAAGAGATCAAAGCCTTGTGTGCACTGCCAGCAAATAGCAATCGACCCAGTGAACGGTGGTCGCTGACGCGTGGTCTATTCAAGCGTGAGAACGGGATAGCAGCACACCCAGCAGGATCGTTCACACCAAATCAACAGCGTCGGATTGCTAACCTATTCGTGCCTAATAACAAGGAGGAGCGTCTTATGTCATTGGAGGCAAAAGTTTTCGTTTGTAAATTCAATAAAGATGGGAGCAAATTAGTTACAGCTTGTCAAGGTGATTTAAGATTTAGATTCTCCCCACTTTAGCTATTGAAGATTTATTGTTACCAGATTACTTACATAAAACTCTGCAGTACAGTATGTTGCACGTAATTATAGTAGTTTTTTGTAAGGTAGTTTTAGTTAGTTTTTTAACAGTTAAACAAATTAGTTATATATCTTGTAATAATCATTTTATAAAAATTTTATTCATTCAAAATGTTTGTTAAATTAATATTTAAATTAATTAAAAATATTTATTAAATTAAAATTTAAATTAACTAACAATATTTTTAAAATTAATATTTAAATTAGTTAAAAATATTTTTAAAATTTAAATTCCAATTAATTGAAAATATTTATTAAATTAAAATATAAATTAATTGAAAATATTTAATAAATTAAAATTTAAATTAATTGGAAATATTTATTAAATTAAAATTTAAACTAATTCAAAATATTTTTTGGATTATTTAAATTAAGTAAAAATATTTATTAAATTAAAATTTAAATTAATTCAAAATATTTATTAAATTGAAATTGAAAAGTTTTTTGTAAGATAGTTTTAGTTAGTTTTTTAACAGTTAAACAAATTAGTTATATATCGTGTAGTAATCATTTTATAAAAATTTTATTCATTCAAAATGTTTGTTAAATTAATATTTAAATTAATTAAAAATATTTATTAAATTAAAATTTAAATTAACTAAAAATATTTTTTAAATTAATATTTAAATTAGTTAAAAATATTTTTAAAATTTAAATTTAAATTAATAAAATATTTATTATATTAAAATTTAAATTAATTAAAAATATTTATAAAATTAAAATTTAAATTAATTCAAAATATTTATTAAATTAAAATTTAAATTAATTCAAAATATTTATTAAATTAGAATTTAATTTAATTAAAAATATTTATAAAATTTACATTAATTCAAAATATTTATTAAATTGAAATTTAAATTAATTCAAAATATTTATAAAATTTAAATTTAAATTAATTAAAAATATTCATAAAATTAAAATTTAAATTAATTCAAAATATTTATTAAATTAAAATTTAAATTAATTCAAAATATTTATTAAATTAGAATTTAATTTAATTAAAAATATTAATAAAATTTAAATTAATATAATTCAAAATATTTATTAAATTAAAATTTAAATTAACTCAAAATATTTATAAAATTTAAATTTAAATTAATTAAAAATATTTATTAGATTATTTAAATTAAGTAAAAATATTTATAAAATTAAAATTTAAATTAATTCAAAATATTTATTAAATTGAAACTTAATTGAATTCAAAATATTTATAAAATTAAAATTTAAATTAATTAGAAATATTTATTAAATTAAAATTTAAATTAATTAAAAATATTTATAAAATTTAAATTTAAATTAATTAAAAATATTTATAAAATTAAAATTTAATTTTAAAATTTTTATTTATAATTTATTTAATATTTAATACTAATTTGAAACTACATTTTCATGTATCGTAGATTCGATTATACGTGTTTTTGACTCCTCGAAGGGCACATACCACCGTATCAACCGCATAACAGCTGAAGTATGCAACTGGAGCATTTTGGATGTAGATTTCAGCCCCTGCGGTCAATACCTCGCCTATTCTACCTGGTCGGATAACTGTAAGCTACATTTGTGTTATTTAATTTGCATTTTCTAAAATGACTATTTCGTTTTCCTTTAGTTTTTGTGTTACCCCTGAATAGTGACGAGAGCGAATTGCAATGGCTTAACTTAAATGCCGAACAGACGCGTTGTGGCATCTTCTCGTTGCGTTTTTCACCATGCGGGCAAAGTATAATCGGCGGTAGTAATAATTCATTGGTTTATATGGTCGATCGTGAGACGCGCGCTGTACGAATGATAAACACACAGCGAGGTCACAAGTCTGACATTAATGCAGTTAGTTTCGTAAGCGATCAGGATTCAAATCTATTCGTATCAGGTTGCAATGATGGTGTGTTAAAGCTGTGGGATTTGCGTTGTTGTGGTAGTTCTGTTCGTCCGGGCTATAACTCGGGTGCGGGTAGCAGCAACGGTAGACACTCACCAGTCGGTGTGTTGGTAGGTCATTTAGACGGCATTACTTATATTGATCCGCGGAACGATGGGCATTATCTGCTAACCAATTCAAAAGATCAAAGCATCAAAATTTGGGACCTACGTATTATGGCAGGTCCAAGCAATAAAATGAGACTAAAACTGCCAGTGATACCGTGGGACTATCGTTGGGATTCGGTACCACGTGAATGTAAGCATCTTCATTTATGTACATGCAGTAAACTTAATATGCACAAATACTCCCCAATTTAGATTACAATCCAAAATCAACCTTGGTAGGTGATGTTAGTGTCATGACATATCGCGGCCATCGCGTTACCAAAAGTCTACTGCGTGCGAAATTTTCGCCTGCACTACAAACTGGACAACGCTACATCTACACTGGCTGCGGCACAGGGAGAATCATTAGTAAGTATTGACAACCGAAAGAGGTTTAAAAACTCATAACCCGACCCAAGGATAAACTGAGAATGCTCACGGGCATTTGCACAGGCCACTGCAGAGTGCGTAGTCATCTGCACATGATCGGGATTTGGTCCGCGGACTTTTGTCGTTTCTGTAACCAATCCGGGGATACTCCAATGCATCTTCTCCTTGAATGCAGCGCTATAGCGCAGAGAAGTTTGAGACAGAAGAAAGGCACATACGCTCAATCCAACCCAGCTGCATCCTGAGTTTAATACGGGAACTGGCTCTGGATGAGGTACTGTGATGAGTAGAGCACAAAAAAGGTCATGAGGTTGAAGTGCAAACCTAATACATAATCTAATCTAAGTATTGGCTGCATGGGGTCTGTTGTTGTTGTAGTAACATAAACATTCCTCATACATATACGGCGAATTTTGCTGAAGTGACAGTCCTTGCCGGATATAAATCCGGGTCGATTCGGTTATGTAGAACCGACTGCCGTGGGAACGTGCATGGGGTATGTCTCTCTCTCTCTCTGTTGTAGCGATAATTCTTGGTCTGAATTAAATGCGATTGTTCTAGTAACGCAGACGTGGCTATCGTAGAAGCTTTGTAGTTATTGTTGTATCTGCTTATCAAGATTAGCTGCGGAAATCGTGTTGATAAAAATATCTTTCGCATTTTTCAGTCTATGATGTTTTAACTGGTCAAATAAAGGAGGCTATTGAAGGGCATAAAGACATTGTTCGCGACTTATCGTGGCATCCTGTGCGTTCGGAGATCGTATCAAGTTCGGTAAGACCAATGTTTCGTATGTAGATGGAATAAATAAATTAATAATGAAATGAACGCGCTTTAGTGGGATTCTCATGTTAATCTTAACACCTTCAAACATAATCCCCTACTGAAACGACCAAGTTCTGGGCCGGGTCATCAAGGCTCCTTGCGGCGTTCACTCCGCATTGCCCATCAAAATGGAGACTTAGATGATGAAGCCAACGAAGACGAGGTAAATAATGGTGCGCTTTAAAATTTCAAATACATTAAACAAAAATTGTGATGTCTTTGCCGTAGCCTGAGCAGTCATGGTAGCAGTCCTTGTCGCGTACAAATAGATTTTTGCCAGAAGAAACTTAAACAACTAAAGGTTAGCAGAAAGCACAGCATCAACATAAGAATCAACACAAAGCATGAACATACACTTACTTTTGACTTTAAAAATACATTATATATATATATATACATAAATATATATTTCGGTTAGTTTCATGCTTCTTTTTAAATGTTGTACAACTAAAATTCTCAATTACATAGAAACATGTAAATATGTAACGTTATGCTATTAGGCGATTAAATCACATTAAATTACTTGGGTTTATTGTTGTGGCAGCTTACAAATTTCAGCTGAGTCAATATCATCACACCGCAGGCCCATAAAATGTCCAGTTTCGACAGCGAGGAATCAAAGAGAGAGAGAGAGGTGTGAGATGAATATGTTTAAGCTGGCAAGTGAAGAGATGGTTAGAGTCAAGCGGGATGCCTCTCTGCGGCAGCTGAGATTTTTCGTCCGCCACGTGTGTTGGTTTAACTGTGATAATAGCCATCAGGGGTCGAGATTTCGTGAAAGTGATAATGGACTTTCGACGAATGTCGTTTAAGGCCGTCTATATAAGTACGCAAATTTTCTGAGAAAAAGTGACTTATGTTGCTCAGGTAAGCCCCGTAGATTCATGGACATGGACAGATTCCCAAACTGTGTACTTAGGCAAGCAATTGCGTTTTGCACTAGGCACCATGGACACGTAGAACCGTTTATCGTGGGGATTTCAATAAGTTAGTTGTTGTAGCAGCAATAAGTAAGTGTTGCTGCCAAAATTTACATACTAATTTTCCCATAGCTATGATAAGTTAATAGCATTTGGCTACCACCATAATTGGCGAACTACAACTTAACTAAGAAAAGTATAAACACGGATTTGCGGTAACCAAAAAAGAGTGTTTTTATTATTATTATTTTATATTGACTGGAATACACTTTTTCTTTTTAGCGACTTCGTGTAAAATCGAGGTATTCTTTTTCTCTCCTGTTTTTGGCCATTTTTATTTTTGCCCTTGTATAGTACGCTTACTACGTTTTTTTTGTATTTGCCAAAAATTGCTCGTGAATTAGCTTCCTGGTATTTATTTATGCTACAGTTCCAAAGTTGTACGATTCTCTTCTCATCACTGGGCAAACTAATTATGTTTAGTTGCAGATCTTTGTCAGTATAGGAATAACCAGGAAGCTGCGCTATTGTTGATCCTTTGAATTCATCTAGGGCGACGTTACGGAATTTTTCTGCGCAAAATGAAGAAATAGTGTAGACATTCAGTGAATTACATTTGGCTATCAACTCATCAAGAGTCATTGATTGCAAGGATATCTCTGCACTTACATCTTCTATGGATTGTTTCTGGCCGTCCGGTGCTCCATGGTTTTTCAAACCACCATCAGCCACGTTTAATTGATCGTTTTTCTCACCTTTCTTCTGCTTCTTTGACTTTTTACGTGATATTGTAATAGAGCTTTCAGTCGTTTGCTGTGAAACGTTCTCAGGACTATCTGCTCTTTCTGGTAAATTTGCATCGGTTTTAGTGTCTGCTGACAGCTTTTGTGTATTTTTGGACTTTTTACTTTTCTTAAGCACTATTTCATCTATAGGTTTTTCGAGCAACAAAGGGGTTTCAACGTCTTTTGCGCTTTTATGTTTCTTTTTCTTTTCAAGCGTCTCAGTTGTTAAAATTTCACCCGCACTGTCTGCAGCAATCGCATCAGAATTCACTTGCGGTTGCGCATCTTTACTTTTCTTGGATTTACTTTTCTTCGGAGCCTCCTTATCTACAATTACTACGTCCTCGGTATTGATTTGCTGCTCCTCTTCGGATTTTTTAGATCTTTTCTTTTTAGGCAACTCAGAATCTACTTTTGGTTCTGCTACTGCCAAATCTACTGATTCGATTTGCTTACGTTTCTTCTTTTTATCTTTTTTATATTCAATATCGGACGCTTGAACAATCGCATCACCCACAGGTGCGTTACTTTCCAAATCGGTGGTTCCAGAAATTAATTTATTTTTAACTTTTTTTTCTTTTTTGAGCTCTAATTTTACTGCTCCATCAGTTTCGTTACCATACTCCGCTCCAGTTGATTTATTCTCAGACTCCAGCGCTTTCTCATCTCGTTTTCGTTTCTTTTCTTTCGTCTTAATTTCTACAGAATCTTGCTTAGGGAGCTCTTCCAAAATTTCCACGTCTTTTTGCTCATTATTTTTCTCATCCGTTTTTATTTGTTTACTTTTCATTGCCTCCATTTTGCGCTTAAAGTATTCACTCACCGACAATCCGGTGCTAATAGTCTGCACTCCTCCGAAATTTGGCTTCACTTCCTTTTCCTCCGCCGAATCTGATTCTTCTTTTTCATAGGTTTTTCCTTTGGTCGTTATAGCTGTAAGCTCTGTGGAGCTGCCATCAGCATGCACTGCTTCAACTACTTTCTTTCCAAATATATTCGCCAAGTCCTTTTCACTGTATTGGGCAATATCTTTTCCTTTCGTAAATTTACGATAATGCACACGCGCTTTACTCAATTTCGACTTCTCTTCCAACGACACTCCACTAATTTTATCTTTCAATTTTTCAACTTTAGGCTTTTTTGGTTCAGGCGTGAAACCAAATCCTACTCTAGGAGCTTCCTCGTCTGAAGCACTTTCCTTATCTCCACCAGCTTTCTCACTTACGTCATTGTCGCCATTTAAAGATTTCAGTAGACCGCTAAAATCTTGTTCGTGCTGCGTCCAGTGGTCATCGCGATCTTCAAAGCCCAAGCCTTCGAGGGTGTTGCGCATACGAACACGTACAAAATCCTTATTCCCACTCTCATTTGGACCCAGACCTTTTCCTTTAGACCAGCCCATTTTCTCCAACATTTTCGTGCCAAAACGCGAATCATCTTAATAAGAAATATTATTTAGTTTTTAGCTCTACTAATTCATACACCAACGTCATACCTTCATACAGCGCCTTCCCTCGCGGCGTTAAATTGTAGCGCTTTCTTTGTCGGGGCTCAGCAAGCATTGCCATTTTTATAATATTCGTTCAATAATTTGTCTCTACTTATGAACTTAACTATTTATTAGTTTTATATTTACAAATAATAAAATGTTACATGAAAATGTCTCAACCGAAAACAATCTTCAACAATTTCTAACAACGGCTGTCAACCACACGTGTTAAGAGTATGTTCAAAAACAATCAGGTATTCGCCAATCGCAGCATATTTATGTAAAGCGAAATGAATAACGTGGAATACTTTTAAATCCTTGTAATTTGTAATTTAATAATCGCATTCGTGCGCCATATCAATTAAGAACCAAAATAAACAAAAAAATAAAGATAAATTTAATAAATTATAGGAAATACCGTGATATAAATATAACCGGTTCGTAATAAATAACTGCAAAGATTTCACTTCAATAGCATTCGTTGAACAGACCTTATGAGCTGATAACAGTTGACAGCTGACAATTTTTCCACTAGGTTGTTTTTATTAAATTAGCGTCAATTTACTGTATTTTTATTAAGTTAATGAAAGTGAAAGCGATTAGTGATGGAAGAGGGCTCGAGAGCTGAAAAAATAATCTCACAGGCAGTGCAATGGAGTTTCGAAGGAGATTGCTCGCTACTCACTTGGATGCAGGAGCTTTCACAGGTATGCAATGGAATTTTACAAATTACGCCCAATAAAATATGTAATATTTACGCACGTCCGCCCAAACGAATTTGCAGAATTTAGAACAGCGGGCGTCAACCACCAGCGATGCACTTCAACAACTGAGTGTGAATGTGAATAGAACGGCAATAGCATTGGAGAATGCGGCCAACAGCTTGACCGCATTGCAATACACACAGTTTGTCGAGAGTCGCTGCCATGATGATGACGAAACACTAGCGAATGCAACAGAATTGCCAGCGGAAGTAGTACCCACGGTAATTTGAAACCATTTTGTTTCTTCTCCAATTATTTAAATAAAACTTTGAATTTGACATAATTTTAGTCCAGTGACAAAACGACGACTCCCAGTGAGCTGCTGGGAACATTTCTGCGGAAAAATTTGCAAATGCTGCACAACAGTCATGAGAAGTATGCGCTCGATTTCGAAGACTCTGATGACGACGAATCCACCACTGCGACTAAGTAGCCTTAGTTAATTTAATATAAAAAAAGATATAACAATAAAATAACTGCCTTTCCAGCTGTATTTATCAACCGAAGAACCCATACAACGATGCCTTACTCCCACATATTTATGGGAGTAAACTGTGGAAAGAACACTGGCATGTAGGGCTGTGTGATGGCTCAAACGAATACTCTGGCGATGAAACATCCGATGCATTTTCTGAATCCTCCAGCTCCTCAGCTACCGATAACGAATCATATGAGAGTAATACGGCGAATCTCTCAGAATGGGCTTCGAGTACATCTATACCGATCGAACATAAGCATCCTGCACTGTTGGTGATAACTCAAAATAATCCAGCGGTGACTGCAACAAATAATGCTGCTGCTCAAAATAAACGGTTACCAACCACACCACATTTTCCAAGTAACGATGACAGCGATACTTGTTCTACAACGTCTCGAAGTACCACACGGAATCCAGCAACGCACCAAGCACGCGTTCATGATTTGTTTGCTACATTGCGACATGATACACCAATTACGAGTACTTCTGCTTCATCATCATCCCCACAGCAACAACAAATCGCTGTTAATTCAGTGCATACCAATCGTAATGCGGCGGAGCCTTCTTCTATATTGCCGCCTTTCATTGACTCAATACCACCTACAGACATTTTTGCTGATGCGGTATTAGCACAAAAAACCAACAGTAATACTGAAAGGGAATCAATACAGCCAAGATCAGAAACTAGCCAACAAAGTAAACGAATGCCTGTAAATTTGTTCGATGATGATGATTTCAATTCGTTCATGACAGAAGTCGAGGATAAACCTCAAACGAAAGCTGAACAGCATGCACAATTGCCAGTTCCAGCGACTAGAAATCTTTCAATGAAAAATGAAGCAAGTGTTCCTCCAGTGAAGCAAGCAACTGTGCCAAATACAGTAGATTTGTTTGCCGAGCAGTTGAATATTAAAACGCCAATTGTAAATCAGTCAACGGTGCCGGCTAAAGTTGAAAAACCAAATGAAATTAAACAACGAAAACCAATAAATCTTTTTGATAGCCCCGAAGACAGCTCCGAGAATGATTCGATCTTCTCCACGACTATACCAAGTAAAGAGAAAAAGTTGGATATTGGTGTAGCAGCGGCTAAGCCAACCATTACTGCAAAATTGCTTTTTGACGATGACGAAGATGATGATGACTTTTTAAATGTCTTTGGCACAAAAAAACTAAACTTACCACCACCGAAAAGTACAGGTAAAAGTTTATTCTTTGACGAGGAAAGTGATAAAGACAGTCGGCCTACTAAGCAGTCGTCACGATTTACGAGCAATCTGTTCGATGATATTCCACCTGCAGATTATGAACCTCAATCCACTTTGAAGCACGAAACCAAGAAAGTGGTCGATAGCCGTGCAATTGAGGAGAGTGGGAGTAGAGCGAGTATACAAAAGGATGCGACAGCAACTGCCCAAGTGGACTTATTTGATAATATTGATGATGGAGTGGGTCAAAAACCTATACTAGATTTTGCCAAGACGGGAGTGCAACCACAGGTAAATAAAAATATATGAAATTTGAAAAATAAATTAAATTAATAATAAAAAAAATTCACAGAGGTTAGAAACGGCAGCAGTAAAATCCGGTAACAAACTTTTCGGAGGAAATCTTTTTGGCGACGAAGACACTGAAGATTTAGATGATTTATTATCGACACAATCAAAAGCCAGTCAACAATTAACCAAATCTGTTCCTAATGAGGCTGTAAGAAACCTTAGCAACAGCGTAGAAGCTACAAAAGCATTTACTAAAGAGATTACACATCAAAAAAGGCCTTTATTTAAAAATGTTTTTGTTGATAATGACGACTTATTCAGTGAACGTGTAGCGAAAAGAGATGCACAAGCTGAGGATGATGACACTAAAGCAATTCCCAATAAAACTTCACAAATTCCAGATGCACCATCAAGAGATGTGCCGAAAAGAACAGCACTTTTTGATGATGACTTCGACGATGATAGCGACGATTTATTTGGCGTAAAAGCAACTACGAAAGTAATACTCAACCAGCAAAACAGCACTGATAATCGGAAACAAAAAGACGGCGCTACTTTATTAGAGCAGAAACAAAATAAGAAATCTCCAACTAAGCAAGCCACAGAAACGGCAAATGTTAACCCACCAACCGCCTTACTCGAAGATGTTTTGGAAACTGGGAAAGAGGATTTGTTTAATGAGGTTAATATAGATTCGGTGTCAGAAGTCACCAAAGAGGAACACGCAGACATGAGTGAAGCGAATTCAGACACAATGCAGTCTAATTCCACTGTGCCTTCTGTTGTAGATCAACCAGTGAGCACTTTGTTTGAGAAGAAAACTGCTGCAACACCAATTAATGAATTACAGAGTAGCGCACTTTTCGTTGACGATAATAACACTGTAAGCGAATCTTTATTCCCTGAATCTCTAAGTTCACCAAACGACGACATAAATGAGCAAGTAGTTAATTATGCCGAAAAGAATCCAATCGTTGAGGCCAACAGCTTAGCTGTAACTGCGGAAAAAGCAGCAGATAATGAAATTTTAAAATCGAAAATGCAGGAAGCTGACGATAGCTCGGCTGCAGTTGCGCAAACTAGTTCAACCAGCAAATCTTCACATATGGAAATAGCTGTAGAACCTGATGAAAACAGCTCTAACGTAAATGCCACAGAAACTTCATTGGAACCATCAATGCCGTCAGTTGTTGCTCCTGCTGATATAGACACACAATCTGTTCACAATCATAAATATTCTGGCATTTTTCTCGACGAGCCACCCGATGACGATGATTTCTTCACAACACTCAACAATAGTACTCAACCTTTGTCCGTCTCGAAATTGACGCTCGACTTGGAAAATGATTTCTATGAACCTGCCTTACCAGAGACACCAAGCATTGAAAACAAAGCAACGGCAATAACTGGCACAAACGTCCAAAAGAATGGGAACATCAAAAATCAGCCGAATAGTAGTAGTGATTATGGTGGTTTACGTTTGTTTAGTGAAATCCCCCCAGACGATGATGGCGATGATTTTAGCTTTTCTGCGCCCGCGAAAGCTACACCTCAGAATACTGTGATGAATCAGCGTTTGCATAGTATTTTCTATGATGATTTCTCAGAGACTTTGGAGGCAGTACAGCAGATAAAGGAAAATAGAACAGCAGCGCAGATGCTATTCGCTGATGAGCCGCCCGCGGATGAAGAGCTATTTAATATAATGGAAAAAGTGACACCGACGAAGCCGCATGCTAAGAAACGGGAAAAGGCAGAAAATTTAATAGATTCAACCAGCCAAATGCCATCTGTTAAGAAGGAAAGTTTTAAAGTTGAAAGGGACTGGAATGATGAACTTGCGACTAGCAGTAGCAACGTCGCTGCATCCTCCAAAGATGTGACCGATCGGGTAGTAAACAAGTTGAATTCGGATTTCTTACATGCGCCGGAAAAATCGAGCAGCCCTCCAGGCAAATTACAAATGCCAAATATCAAGATAAACGTACAGGCGTTGCTACCTGGCGTTGGTGGAAAGCCAAATTTTAAAAAGTCGCCAACTTCTGCTGAGGTATCCAAACCTTCAGCTACTCCAACGGAAATTCCAGAACCATCGACTACGATAAGCAAAGACACCTCAAGCGCATCTTTAATTTCGACTACAACGTCTGAGTCAGCTAATGAAAACATGTTGACTAGTGTTTGCAAGACACGTATACGTGCACCAGCCGGCAGACGTCCGTCTACGCGGAGAGCGCGTCAGGAAAATTATCGACAATCTCTTATTGGCGAGCAAGCAGACCTCGAACGGCATGATGATGCCCTAAAAAATCAACCGGAGGGAAACGTGCCAGATAGAGATCAGCACCAGGAGCAGCTGCGCAACAAAGCCGAAACTACATATGTGACAATAGATTCCAGCAACGAGGGAGCGACTGCATTAAACACAAGCAGTGGTGGCATTAGTGCTTTGCATACAAATTTATTTGTGGACGACGACGGCGACGACGCTTACGATTATGATTCTCTCTTCAAATCTGCGCACATTCGTAATGCGGAGAAAAATATTCCAACTCAAAGTGCAAATCTGAAAACACCAAATTCCATAAACGACCACAGGACTGCCGAAAAGCCTTTTGATCAAACGCCCACAGTGCAAGCGACAGCGAAAAACCCATCAACATTCACAAAATATTTTGCCGAAAAAGAAGATGACAATGCAGATGATCTATTTGAGAGTGCGCATGTCACGCAAGCAGATAGCAGTACAAGTACAATAATAAAAACCAAAACGAACAAACCTACAACAGCAAAGAGTACTTCAAAATCTGTATTTGGCACTCCTCCAAGTGAAGATGGTTATGATGATCTCTTCAACAGCGGTAAATCAGCGCCACCAGTAAATGCAACAACAACGCAAACAACAAAATATTTGCCACCAACAATCAAAGCAACTAATGTCAGTGGTCAACAAAAACAAACTGCCAGCATAGGAGGCAGTAAATTAGACTCAATTTTCGGCAGCGATGATGAAGACGCTGATTTTTTGTCAAACCTGAAGCCCAAGAAAAAAACAACAACAGCAAGCTTAAAATCAACCAGCTCAGGTAGCATAGCAAAGCAGGCAACGGCTGGCGGTGGCGGCCTATTTAGTGATATTGAAAGTGATGAAGATGATCTCTTCGGTGGAAAGAGCAAGTCAAAACATGGTAAAGTATATAGAAAAATATAAATTAAAAAACGTATTTCATTAATTTTTATTTGTGTTGTTTTTTTGTTTTTGTTTGTTATACCGATTTGTTTCGCAGATACCGTTAAAACAAAAGCAACCACTGCAACAAAAATGCAGGTACCGCCAACACACAAATCAACGAAAATTACGTCGACTCTCAAGAATCCAGCAACCCTGACCGATAATCCTTTGGCAGATTTGCTAGACCCATAAGATTTTGTGAAGCATATTTGGCCTTCCACTAACCTACATCTGTATTAAAAAAAAAAAAACAGTAAAAGTGCTAAAAAATTGAAAACCCTAATCTTCAAAAAATAATAATAATGAAACATAAAAAAAACATATGCACTCTGTAATTAGCGAACAAAAAGTTAAAAATTTCTATGGAATTTTTTATGTAAAAAGTCATTTTTTAGTTTTATTTTATATATATATACATTGCACACAATTAATTTGTTTTGTTACATACGCATAGATACAAAATAAAGTAAATGAATTCATATACAAGTATTGAATAGAGTATTAATATTTACATTTGCCTTTATTTTAATTAATTAGCAAATAAAATTAACTAAAGTAAATATAAAAAGATTTAACAAATTAAATATTTGTTTGGGGAGAAAGAAATCCATTATTTTCTCGTTAAATGGCTGGAGTGATGGATATCTTCTGAAGTACCTATCAAACAATCGTTGTCAAGGTGACATTTCACATTAAACAAATTATTTTGCCGTTTTTTGTTTGCTCCATTCAGTTGTGAGTTACAGGGTGTTAACAATGTCAAGAAAGTTAATAAAGTGAAAGTTCGGTATATTTTTGAATTTTCCTTTGATAAAGGAAAAAATGCAAGCCAGACCGCTGAAATTGTGAATGCAGTTTATGGCGCCGATACGACGAGGAATGTCATGCTGCCGCAGAAAGAAAAGATGCCGCCTATAGAGCCACGCTGCGATCGGGCGCAACGCGAGCCATGTGGGATCGCTACAGAGAGCTGAAAAAGGAAGAGAGACGTATTATCCGACAGAAGAAACGAGAGGCCGAAATACGTGAGTGCGAGGAGCTTGAGATGCTAGCCAATAGGAACAACGCCCGAAAATTCTACCAGAAAGTTCGGCGGCTTATAGAAGGTTTTAAGACCGGGGCGTTTTCCTGCAAGAACAAAGACGGCGATCTGGTGACTGACGTACAGAGCAATCTTAAATTATGGAGGGAACACTTCTCGAACCTGTTAAACAGTGACAGCCGCGCATGTCATAGAGAATGTGAAGATCCCGATACCCCAATCGTTGACGACGGAATTGTAGTTCCGTTACCCGACCATGACGAGGTGAGAATAGCGATAACGCGGCTAAAGAACAACAAAGCCGCGGGCGCCGACGGACTGCCGGCTGAGCTATTCAAACATGGCGGCGAGGAGCTGGTAAGGTGCATGCATCAGCTCCTATGCAAAATATGGGCGGATGAAAGCATGCCTGCCGATTGGAATTTAAGTGTGCTCTGCCCAATCCATAAGAAGGGTGATCCTGCAATTTGTGCCAATTACCGCGGGATTAGTCTTCTAAATATCGCCTATAAGGTTCTAGCGAGCGTATTGTGTGAAAGGCTGAAGCCCACCGTCAACCAACTGATTGGACCTTATCAGTGTGGCTTCAGACCTGGAAACTCTACCATCGACCAAATGTTCACAATACGCCAAATCTTGGAAAAGACCCACGAAAGGAGAATCGACACACACCATCTTTTTGTCGACTTCAAAGCTGCATTCGACAGTACGGAAAGGAGTTACCTGTATGCCGCTATGTCTGAATTTGGTATCCCCGCAAAACTAATACGGCTATGTAAGATGACGTTGCTCAACACCAGCAGCGCCGTCAGAATTGGGAAGGACCTCTCCGAGCCGTTTGATACCAAACGAGGTTTCAGACAGGGTGACTCACTGTCGTGTGACTTCTTTAACCTGATGTTGGAGAGCATCGTACGAGCCGCAGAACTAATCGCTCAGGCACAATATTTTATAAGAGCGTACAATTGTTGGCGTATGCCGATGATATCGATATCATCGGCCTTAACAACCGCGCTGTTAGTTCTGTCTTCTCCAAACTGGATAAAGAGGCAAAGCGAATGGGTTTGGTGGTGAACGAGGACAAAACGAAGTACCTCCTGTCTTCAAACAAACAGTCGGCGCACTCGCGTATCGGCACCCACGTCACTATAGACAGTTATAATTTTGAGGTTGTAAAAGACTTCGTCTATTTAGGAACCAGCATTAACACCGATAACAATGTCAGCCTTGAAATCCAACGTAGAATCTCTCTTGCCAACAAGTGCTACTTTGGACTAAGTAGGCAACTGAGCAGTAAAGTCCTCTCTCGACGAACAAAACTAACACTCTACAAGACTCTCATCATGCCCGTCCTGACGTATGGCGCAGAAGCTTGGACGATGACAACATCCGATGAAGCGACGCTTGGAGTGTTCGAGAGAAAGATTCTGCGTAAGATTTTTGGACCTTTGCACGTTGGCAACGGCGAATATCGCAGACGATGGAACGATGAGCTGTATGAGCTTTACGACGGCATAGACATAGCGCAGCGAATAAAGATCCAGCGGCTACGTGGGCTGGGTCATGTCGTCCGAATGGATACAAACGCTCCGGCTTTGAAAGTATTCGATGCGGTACCAGCTGGTGGTAGCAGAGGAAGAGGGCGGCCTCCTCTGCGTTGGAAAGATCAGGTGGAGAAGGACTTGGCTTCACTTGGTGTGTCCAATTGGCGCCGGTTAGCACGAGAAAGAAACGACTGGCGCGCTTTGTTAAGCTCGGCCAAAATCGCGTAAGCGGTTATCGTGCCAATTAAGAAGAAGAGTTTATGGCGCCGATACTCTAACAGCCAATTACGTGCAATTTTGGTTTCGTTGGATTCCGTTCAGGAATTTTTGATATTAAAGGAAATGTCAATAATGTCGAAAATGTCTATAAAATCACAGAAAAAATCAAAGTTGATCGGCATGTTATCAGTCGTAACATCGCCCAGGAGCTAAAGATCGACCACAAACAGTTTTAAACCATTTGCGCAAAAATCTTACACCAAAATAATGCATTTATTTTTCCCCAAAGTAATATTATAGCGACTTAATTTTAGAATAATTAAATTTCAGCACAAATTTTGAAAATTAAAATTTTTTTATGCGATTTGAACAATTTGTCTGGATATACGTTTTGCTAAAGTTTTCATTAAGGGATTAGGGGTAGTCAGAATTTTCAAAATATTGGTTTTTCTTGCATTTTCTTAAAGTATAATATCTTAAAAATATTGTGTGGAAATTTGAAGTGAATCCGACAAATACTTTTCGAGTTATTCAACAATTAACAAAGGGCTCACGGGCGTTCCGGAGCAGATAGCAAAAGTTTAAATGCGTTTTTCTCAAAACTTTGATTTTTGAACTGGTGATAGCAAAAGTTTAAATGCGTTTTTCTCAAAACTTTGATTTTTGAACTGGTGATCACTGTAACTTAGAAACCGCTTGGTAGATTTCAATAAAATTTATACTGCTTTTAAAAAACATAAAAAACTTGTGCCTGATTGAAGGATTTTTTTTTTTGGTTTTTCAAAAATTTCGATTTATTTTAAACAATTAATTGTCAATTTTTTTCTCGAAAATCTGAAAAATATTTCCTGAGACCGCCATATTGTTAATTTTGACAAAAAATAAAATCTTCGATCAGGCACAAGATTATCTATTAACAAAACTAATTTATCTTTTTCCGATTTATTTTAGATGAATCTCCAAGGACTTGTGATGTTCACCGCAAGGGACTTCTGGAGAAACGGGCTCCACACAAACAGCGATAACTTTTACAATTATACATTTTTTTTTTGTTTTTTGAAATTTTGCTTAAGTCAAGTCGTAGCATGAAGTATTAATGCTATGTTTTTATTTTTGTAAAATAAAGCAATTGACTAGCAAAAAAAAAATGATTGAAAATCATAATTTTTTCGGACCTCTGACTACCCCTAACCCCTTAACATGTGAAAATTTGGTTTTAACAACTTACAGAAAGGTTTGTAGTTCTTTATAAACAATATTTGTAATCAGATTTTCTAGCAGTTTTCATATTTATAGCGCTTATGATTATTTATGCACCTTTATGTAGTTCAGCAATCGTACACACAGAACTTTGCATTTATTCAATTTCTGTTTTAGTTATCTTTGAGTTAGCTGGCTCTTTGGTTGTCGTTATTAATTGTGTTACTCTCGGTAGCATTCGGTTATTGTCGTTTTGTCTCACAATAAATATTTATTTATATTATTATATATGTAAAAAAAAAAATAAATAGAGGTATAAAGCTTATAAAATAAAGTTAAATTTTCCTTCAAACATTCGAATATGTACATACATACATATGGGTATACATTTATTTTAACCCTTTGCACTCGAGACTAACCAGCAACACGAAGAGTTTCGTAGCGCCTTTGGTGAACTTCCTACCTCAAACTTAAAATGATTGCTCGCATAAAGTAACACATAACACTTTTATATTTCAATACTTAATGTTTCTTCACATATTTACGAAGATAATATCGTACTTTAAAGAACGATGTCACAAACATAAACGATAAGATATCAATCACCACAAAGTGAAACATAAATATATACTTAGTTTACGCATTAAATTTCCACACCAAATAAAGTGGTGAGCGAGAATCCCCTCTCGAGTAGCGGCATTCAATCATGTCGTGAGCGCGAGAATCATCTCTCGAGTGCAAAGGGTTAATTAATGTTATTTTGTTTTATTTACTTTATTTTACTCCACAAAAGATTATTATCTTATTTCTTGTTCTACTGCCTTTACAGTTTCTTTGTTTTATTTTATTTTACTTTCTTTACTTAATTTTTTTATATGTAAGTAATTTTATTTCTTATTTTAGTTGTAATTTCTTTATCCTTTTGTAACCTTATTTGCTTGTCATTGTTAATATAATAATAGGTCTGTTCGTTAAGCAATCGTTACAAATTATCAAGTTTTGGTGTTCATGCATCCAGAAAACTTGCAAAGTAGGGGAAAATGTGAGAGCAAAATGACATTTCATTTTGAGTGGAAGTTGTAAGTTTTTACTGGGTAATTTTTTACTTGTAAGCATATGAAAGTGAAAAAAACAGCTGATTGCGAAGTAATAATAAACACGAATTCAAATTTGCGAATTAAGTCAAAGTTCTAAATTTAAATAAAAATGGTGATTAAAATGGATAAATTAGATAAAAATTATAAAGTTTATTTGAAGTCATATATTAAATAGGAATCAGCCAATCATATTGAGGTGTGTATGCACTTCTGAATAAAAACTTTTTTCTAATAGCGGTCGCCCCTCGGCAGGCAATGGCAAACCTCCGAGTGTATTTCTGCCATGAAAAAGCTCCTCATAAAAATATCTGCCGTTCGGAGTCGGCTTGAAACTGTAGGTCCCTCCATTTGTGGAACATCAAGACGCACACCACAAATAGGAGGAGGAGCTCGGCCAAACACCCAAAAAGGGTGTACGAAACACAAATCGAAAACATGGAAGGTATCTTTTGTGTTTCATGCTTGTAATTCTTGGTTGTTATCTTATTAGGCAATATACATACAGTGAGTCAAAAAAGTATTGGCACACTCGAAAAATCAAAGTTCTCAGAGCTATAACTTTTTGAAAGTATAAAAAAATATAAAATGTATTTATTTATTACGTATCTGAACAAAAACAAAAAAAAAATGAATATCGACATAGGTTTACAAGCTCAACCCTGGAAGTTAAAAAAGGCACAAATTTACATCAAAAAAGCATTAAGAAAAGTTATAGCTCTGAGAACTTGGATTTTTCGAGTGTGCCAATACGTTTTTGATTCACTGTACATATATACATACATGCAAGAAAGCAAGGAATATATGGAATGTTCTTCAACCAACAGCAATGATGAAATGGAACAACGATACACTACACAGGGCTAGTTTACTGGGGCACAATTACGTTCCTGATACAGGTTAAACTCCTATCTATCCAGAATCGACCCCGGCATACCAAACATATGCCCAGCCTGCGAAGGCGCCCCGCAAGGCACTAACCACTTTATCATATGCCCCACCAAACCCACTCATCTAACACCCCTCTCCCTCTGAACCCAACCTGTTGAAACAACAAGTTTCCTGGGCCTACCGTTAGATGAGCTAGTTGAAGACGACCGGTGGTTACACTACACTGACAGGGGAAAGTTACTGCTACAACAACAACATGAATTGGAACAAATTATTGTGATCAAAATAAAATAATATGATGCCAAGCTCGTTGTTTTACATTTTATTTGCTTTACTACTTTTTTAAATTTAATACGAGGTAGCTCAACTGATTTTTTTGTTATTTACTTTTTGTGATTTTTCTTCCGCAACAATTTAATCAGCTGTTCGTAAAAGTTGCCAATTGTTACTGGTTTTTCGTTCATGTACATTTTTTGATATGTTTCTCTTTGAGAGCGAATTCTCATAAACTAATTTACTGGCAACTTAATGGATAATTTTTACAATACATGAACAAACTTAACACGATTTGTTAATCAATCAGTACTTATGTGATTCCAAACAAAATCTTTGCTTTAAATATTTCTATTCCTCTTAAGCTTAGACTTACCCTAATTCAAAATAAAATTATCATTGACTATTTTTCTAGCACCTTATGACATAACCTAAATATACATTTATGCACCCAATTCTTTCGTCTCATCTCGTATATACCCGTCTACCCCTCTACAACGCGACATCGCGATATTTCCGATAGTCATCGGACTCATTGCCCAAAGACAATTTGCTGTTCGCCGTAATGTAGGGATTTGTGTAGTTCGCATAATCATAGCCGCCATAGTATTGCAGTGGTTGGGGATTCCTACGCGGCACTGGCTGGGCCAATACGGTGCCCGAGAAGCCGCCCACGGCAGAGCCACTTGACGGGCGCCGATAGACGCCTGTGCCATGCACTGGATTCAAATACCCGCTCAACATGGCCAAGTAGTATTGTTGCTGCTGCGTGTAATTCTGCAACAAATTGTTGCCATAGGCAGCCAATTCGTTTTGCACCTTCGCAATGCCATCCAAATTTTCCAGCGAGATGCAGTTGCGCGCCAACTTTGTCGTCGGCTGTGAGGATTTTTCCGGTGAGCGTTGCCTTTGTTGTGGCGGAGTTTGCTGTTTGGGCTCAATCGAACAGTAAATGGGATCGTTAACCGATCCTATTAGCGAAGGTGGCGCCTGATGCTTTTTTGAGTCTTGTATACTGTTCTTCAGATCGTCGATGGTTATATTGAAATATTTGCCATTTTTATCCTCCGTGTCGAGCACGTAGCGCGGGTTATACATGCCGGGAAGTGTGCAACGTAGATCCATCAATGATTGCGCGCGATTGCCTATTGTAGAAAGAAGAAGAAGAAGCAGGAGAAAACAAAAAAAAAAACAATTTCATTTCTTTAAACACTTTGCAGCTCTCATTTATCTCGACTCACCGTTGCGCATTTGAACACCGTTGTTGCCACAACTGTGGCCATTGAACTGTTGCATATATTGTGGCATAAAAATCGCAGCATTGAATTCATTTTGAGAGCCAAATAGCGGATTGGCGTTGTACATATTTAGGCCTTGTGCTTGTGAGCCGCTCATACTGATCTTCGTCGGTTCGCTCACCTCATACCCTGCATTCTCGAAAGCGCCACTCTGGCGTCGTTTGCTGGAACGCCGCGAATCGGCCTTGACAATTGGCACGCTGGGCGGCGGAGTCTGCAACTGGAGGCGTGTAGCCAAGCCCTGCAGTTGTGTAAGCACCTGCGTCTCGCGACGCCATCTGAACGAAAGAGAAATGTGGTAGTAGTGAAGTGTGGTACTCGTATTGTATGATTTCAAGTGATTAAACTTGACCCAAATTCGTAAAATGTATTTCATTAAACAGTTATTTTCAACTAAGTAAGTTAAAACGAAATTTTATTACTGTATGTACTTCACAAACCAAAAATAACTGAAATACTCGCTTTATTTGAGTACGCAATTTCACTGCAAATCAGCATTTTAATTGCACTCTTACTTTTCCTCATAGAAATCAGTTTTGTGTAGCAAACGAAATCCAAATAAATAACAAAAATTGGTGCGGAGAAAATTCCCATAAATTTTGCGCATATGCGAAATTGAAGTTGCTTTCTTTGCGCAGAAATGCCCTCGAAAAACAAACGAAAAATATAAAAAAAATATATTTAAGAAAATAGCAACACGTCATGCGTAGAAATGCGTAACGGGTTCTTCGTTAGCAAAAGCGCACTTGAAGCATACATTCTCTGAAAAATTAATTGACTCTGCAATAAGAAATTTATTTTCACAAAAGACCAGCGCGAATTTCCATATTAGGTTTTATGTAAGAAAAAAAGTTCTGAATGATGTTTCAGTAGGGTAATTTGCTGAGCCATTTGCTATTTAGCATCTTTTTAAATACTAATTTTTTTAATTGTCGTTATTCGCCCATTGCTTATTACTTGTTTAACCTGACGGCTAGTGCTCTTCCGCTGAAAAAACAGTTTTATTGTATATTAAAGCTAATAAAAAAATTTAAAAAAAAAAAAACAAAAAACGATATCAGTCTACTTCTTTCACTTTAGACTATTTTTGTAATTATTCCTTTAAGTTTGCTGATTTTATTTCAATAACTTTTGTGTTATTTGATTTCATATCACTTAATTTTATCTTATTTTGTATTTTTAGTTATTTTAATCAATTCATAGTTTCATCTATAAATTTATTATTATTATTATTATTTATTAGAATAATATAAAATATTACACTAACTTAAAAACAAAAACAGAGCACACCAGCTGCTTGGGCCTTCGGTGCTATCTATAAATTTAATTCAATTTGTCTCATCTTTTATTTCACTTTAGTTTACTTTAATCTATTCCATTTATTTTATTTTGTTTAATTTTATTTTGTTTTGTTTTATTTTATTTTCTTTTATTTGAGCTTAATCCATCTCGGCTATTGCCGGAGATTACACATCCCTTATAAAATTTTCAAGGGATTGTGCTCTGGTGGAGCGTAGTCCAAGTTCTACGCCCATGCGATTACTATTGCTTAAATATTTAAAAATCTACGAACTATTGCACATGTGTCCAGTATGGTCGACTTCTGCATGTCTTCTAAGAGGTGTTGGCAGTCATACTTCTTCAAGCTTTTTATTAAATGCTTAGGCACTAATCCAGTGGACGATATAATTATTGGAATTATATTCACTTCCCTCGCTTTGTACATCCGTTTTAGTTCTATAGCCAAAGCTGCATACTTCGATACTTTGGTGGAGCATGTGCTTTGGATGTTGCGATTAAGGGGCACCGCTATATCGATTACTTCGATCGTTTTATTTGTCTTGTCGAACAAGATAATGTCAGGTTTGTTGGCAGCTGCTGTTTGATCTGTGGATATAAATCTGTCCCAGTACAGTTTAAAATTTGCATTTTCCAATATTGCCTTTGGTTCATATTTAAAATACAAGACTTCTGCTTGTAAGAGACCGTGTTTTATCGCAAGTTGTTGGTGGAGGATCTTTGCGATATTGTTATGTCTCATGACATATTCACGGGGGGCAAGTACGCTACATCCAGCAATTATATGGTCGATTGTTCCGGCGTAAATGCCGCACCTTCGGCACCTATCTTCTATTGCCTCGCCATGTATCGACCTTCGGAAATTCCTTGTTGGAATAACTCGGTCTTGGATAGCGATTGCGAAACCTTCTGTTTCAGAAAATAGTTTTCCTTTTTTCAACCATAAATTGGATGATTGTGCGTCTATCCATTCCATTTCGAGATCATGGGGATGGGCACCGTGTATTGTTTTTGCCTTCCATGCTGCGATCATTTCTGCTGGGGATTTAACCCCCTCAGGTACTGGGAAATCCTGCTCCATCAAACTTAGCGGGGTAAAGCCGTTATCTGCCATAGCTATAGCTTAAATAGATTAGACTCGCTGCTTAGAAAATATGTACGTAGCTTTAAAGTTTGCGAGAAGTGTAGACGCGCTATATTAATGATTCCTCTCCCACCAACGTTTCGAGGAAGGGATATTCTTTCCACAGCGCTTTGAGAGTAATGGTTTTGGAACTTTGTAAAAGTGGTGCGTATCAGCGTTTCAATCCGAATGATATCCGTCTGAGACCATTTTATTACTCCAAACGAGTATGTCAAGAGAGGTATGGCCCAGGTATTAATTGCTTTGCATTTATTTCCACTGTTCAGACTAGTTTTTAATACAGCTTTCAGTCGTGCCTCAAATTTGTTAATGAGGTTTTTCTTTACTAGCGTGTGGTTGATTCCTTTAAGTTGCAGAAATCCTAAATATTTATACGATTCGCGGTTTCATCAAGCTGACCTCTAATTAGATGTATTATTTTGCACTTATCTGTCCCAAATTCCATTCCTACGTCATCACTGAAAGCTTTAGTGACATCTATCAGCTCATGAAGCTTATGCTTTTTGTTTGCGTAAAGTTTCAAGTCACCAACAAATAGAAGATGGTTGAACGTATGCTCTCTTATTTCTGTTTTGAGTGTAAAGCCGTTTTGCTTATGTGTAAGAAGCCTGCTAAGCGGGTTGAGGCCAATGTAGAACCATAGGGGGCTTAAGGCATCCCCTTGGAATATACCACGTTTGATTGAAATTAGTTTTGAAACAGTTCCATTTAGAAAAAGTTTTGTATTCCACTTTCTCATTATGCGGCCTAAGAGGGCAACAGTGGCAGCATCGATTTTGTATATTCTTAATATTTCTAAGTGTAATCATGCGGCATTGAATCAAAAGCTTTTTTGTAGTCAATAAACGCGACGCTTAAATTCCGCCTTCTTCTCAGAGCTACTCCTGTGATTACGGTGTCTATAATAAGCTGATCTTTACACCCCATTCAGCGCTTCCTGCAACCTTTCTGTTCTTCACATAAAATGCCGTTAATTTCACAAAGTTCGTATATTCGATTAGCAAGAATTTTTGCCAAGAGCTTGTATGTCGTGCTCAAGCAAGTAATTGGGCGGTATTGTGCTGGATCAGCAGATAGTGCGTCTTTTGCGAGAAGATAGGTCACTTCGGCTGTAAGCAATTCTGGGATGACAGCTGTATTTTTCAGCAGCTCGTTGTAGCATCTTGCGAGTG
This sequence comes from Anastrepha ludens, assembly GCF_028408465.1. Taxonomy (NCBI): domain Eukaryota; kingdom Metazoa; phylum Arthropoda; class Insecta; order Diptera; family Tephritidae; genus Anastrepha; species Anastrepha ludens. Next base: position 26,726,127 of record NC_071502.1, on the reverse strand, counting down.
CTTCATGCATTACTGATTTATTTTATTTTATTTTAATTTATTTTATATATTTATTTTTTCGTTTGAATATTTCATGACTATTTTTTTATTTTGGTTAATTTTACTTCATATACATTTTTTTATCTGTACTTTCTATACAATTTAATTTATTTTTGTTTACCGTTATTTTATTTTATTAACTTCTTTATTTTATGTTATTTCATATATAACTGGCTTTTACATTAATTTACTTTCTCCTCCAATTTGTGGCGTGAGCTTCGGCATTGTTTCACAAGTGGAGGCATCTACAGTTTTACGCTGACCCGAAGGGTAGATGAATTTTATAGCATTTTTGCCTGAATCGGTCGTTATTAAACAAAAATGTTCTCCTATCATTTGACGCTTCATGCCGACAGTGAGTATCGAACCCATGACCAATCGAGTAGTAGACGAGTTATTTGTCCTTTTCTTTCCTTTCCCCTATTTCATTTTATTTGCCCGTCATTTACTTTATTTAAATATCAACCTTTTATTAAATTAGTTTGCCCTAAAGCTAAACTGCAAAAATGAGGCAGCCAACACCTGCCGTTGAACCTGATTTCTAGACCAGTTGCAAGATGTAGTTTAAAATCGAGTTTTGGCAAGGTCGAAAGTAAAATTTGAATGCGCGGCGTAGTTATGTGAATTCATGCGATTTTCCATACTGGTTGTTATTGTTGTATTTATAGTGGTATTTAAACTGTTTGTCTTTGCTCATTTGGGTTTATGGTGTGGCGCGTTTATGGTTTCAACTTTTGCTCTTACCTTATGCCTGTGGGTATCACACAAATCAACGCAAAACAATTTATCACCAGCCTTACAAGGTAGGAAATCAACTCGGTGAGACCGTGCACCGATTGCAGACCCTGAGAAAAAATCAAAAAGGAAATGGTTAATAAGAAACTCAATGGTAATAACTCTCATAAAATGCGCTGATGGCTTTTGATGAAAAGCGGGAATATTGAAATTATTATTAGCTTTCATAGTTTCACAATTTGCATATGCGGTGCGTTCACACTGGCAAGGAAAGTGATTTTTCAACTCAAAAATATTTATGTACTTTACCATACGAATGCCCTGTAAATTAAGTAAAGAAAGTTTTATTCAACTTTTGCCAATCAAGTTTTACTTCTGCTGGCAAATGATGTTAAACCATTTGAGTGTTAACGAGTGACATTTTCGGCGAATTTATGTGGAATAATATAAATAAAAATCTGGCTAAAATATCGAAAATATAATTAATAAAACTATTTTTCCGCAATCGATTATTTGATTACTATGATTTTATATATATTTTTAACGCAAAGTGATGTTGATACGACTTTATTTTACCATAAAACACAATGAGAAAGTTTTATGGTGGGGGCAGTGATTTTCTTTTTGATTTATTTTTTACGCTGATAACTACGAGCATAGATTTTAAATGCGTTTGCAAATTTTGAAAAAACCGATAGCCTACAATCCTTTCCACCCTTTCTGAAATACTTTCCTTACCAAGTCGGACGGCATACTTTTCAACTTCAGTGTAGAAATACACAAACTCAAGTAGCAACCCAATATTAATTTATCTTACCCAATGTTGTGTTGTCATAATCATGACAAATATCAGCTCCGGTATGGAGAGTAGACCAATGACCACTGACCATGCGAATAGGCCCCACGGCAAGCCTGTGACAAGTCCATGTATGAGTATTGTTGTTGCTACAAAAACTATAAAAAACTGTGTGCAGAGGATGTATGAGGATATGGGCAAATCGCCGTGCGCCTCCAGTATCCAGGACACTTCACAGGAGAAGGCACCCAAGTACACGATCTGTTGTGGAATCAAATGTTTCATGAAAATTATGCATTTTTGTAGAAATAGAAAAATGTATTGATAAAAAATGTATATATAAAAAATTTACATCACTATTGCTAATTTATGTAATCTAATCAAATTTAATCTAAAATGTATTTACTTATATAAATATTAATTATAAATAATTTCATTGCAGTAGTAAAGCAAAAATTACACACACGAGTTATTCACATTAGGAATAATCGCATAGGTCATCTCAATCGAATGTGCAATGATCAGGTCTCGCTCCGGAGATCACGGTTCACCACTAGCAGCTGGGGCTAACGGCCTAGAAAGATGTATTTGTATTCCAATGCCTTTGATTTAATAAATAATTGAATGCACGAGTTTTCATTTTATCTCTTTTTCCTTGTTCACTCCTCTCGGGAGCATAGGGCCTCGACAAGACTTGTCTTGCGTTGGTTTCGTTAATCTATTTTGCCTTCTGGCAGGGTAGGGGATTAACCTGCCGCTATCAGTCCTAAGTAATGGGAATGCCCACCTGTCGTTGCTTAGGAACAACGCCTTCTTACTGCTTGGAGCGCCATCTGTGTGTCACATTTTTCTACCAGAAGGATCACACAGATAGTTGAGGACTTCGCTAAAGTTGATGTGTCTGCGCTATTACCGCGGTTGCCCGCTTCCTCTTGCTGGCGCCACTAACGCAATGTGTAACTGTGTGTTTTTTATTTGTTTTTGCTTGTTTTGGCAGCAACAATGCAAATGCGCTGACTATTGTGCGGGAGTAAGGATGAAAAGGATAAATTTTTGGGTTTGAGAAATGATTTTTTTTTTTTGAAACAGGGAAAGAAGGTAAATTTGGAAAAGTGCAAGGAACGGTCAGGTCATTGACCGGTATGTCCTTCAGGATGTCGGTACAAGCCTTTTGGACCGCAAAACGTTTTTTTTTTTTTCATGGCCAAATGCAATGGTAGAAGTCACAGGGAGCCATATCAGGCGAATACGGGGAGTGATTGATAGTTCAAATGCGATTTCCAGTCAAAAAATCAGTCACAAGAGCGGATCGATAAGATGGTGCATTCTCATGCAATAAGCGCCAGCTTCCTTCTTTGCGGTATTCAGGGTGAATTCGAGGAATGCGATGCAACAAACGCCTCACAACGCCAAGATAGGAAATTGCTTTGGCGGTTTGGTCCATTGGCATGAACTCCTTGTGGACAATTCACTTGGAATCGTAAAAACAAATGAGCATCAAATTGATTTTTGACTTCTCCAAACACGATTTATTGGGTGGTGGCTCGTCTGGGGCCTTCCATTCGGCACTTTGACGTTTAGTTTCAGGTTCATTTTGGAAACACCACGTTTCATCTCCCGTTACAATGTTGTAAAGGAAGTTCTCGACTTTTCTCGCCTCTTTAATGAGGTCTTTCGAATGTTGAGTTCTGAGCAATTTTTGGTCCTCAGTTAACTTGAGCGGATTGAAACATGCACAGAGCTTTCGTAAGCCCAAATGATCAGTTAAAATGCGATAAATCGATGTTTTGGAGATATTCAACTTCGATTCGATGAATTTCAACGATGTTTTCGATTCATTTTTGATAAATTTACGTACAATTTCGATAGAGTTTTCGGTGATTACTGATTTTGGGCGGCCCGTAAGTTCATTCTTATTTATGTCCTCACAACCATCTCAGAAACGTGTAAACCACTCGTGAACTCTAGAGATAGACAATCATCGCCATAAACTCGTTTCATCAATTCAAATGTTTCGGTAAACGTTTTACCGATTTTAAAACAAAATTTGCCCCGATGACATAAACATACTGACACTTTAGACGCAATAACTTCGCTTCCACTAAACCGAATGTCACCAAACTTTCACTGAAAGTCAGTTAGGGATGTAACTTCAAACGCACTAACTCATTAAAAAGATGGCGCCATCAAAAATATTTGTATGACCCCAGTCTGGTTTATTTTGCACTTCATTTTGTATGTCAAAATTACTTGTTTCGTTTACATACTGATTGAAATTCGTGGAATTCGTGGGAAGTGATCAGCTGATTTTGGCATTTAAGAACAATGCATTTAAATTTTGAGTTTGTACTTCTGCCATCACCTTATATGAATTCGCCCTACAGAAATCATTGGAACATTGTGAACGGTATATTTTATGCAGCATTTTTGAAACGAAAACCATATAAATGAAATTATTTGTAATCTCAACACCTACTTTAATAAAGTTTCATAAACAAAAATAAAATTATAAATTTCCTAGTCATCTAATACTTAAATTATATGTAGTAATTTAATTAAATCTGCAATAAATACTATTGGCCATGCAACGGCTGTTACACTTGATTACAGCAATTACAACATTTGCAGCAGCACTTACAACAAACAACTAAGCCACCAGCAGTGTGAGAAAAGCGAAAGTAAAACGCTCAAACAATCAATTATTCAGTCAATCAAACGGAAAGAAAAACTTAATTTCTCAATGCTACATATTTAATTACCTAACTGAATTCACATGCACATACATACACGCATACGAATGTGCTCTAAATATATATATTTAAAGTTTGTTTTCCTTATTCCGCGCTTATTGGACACAATAAAACAAAAAAAATCTACATGGGAAATACCTTGTGGTGAAAAGGCGGTAGAGTCTAGCAAAGAACTTGTCCCATTTTACAAGTTTTATAAATGTCTGCGAACTCGAAGCAAAACAGATCCAGCATGGCCAGTAGAGCCACCGTCTATTGGGCATTGCCTACTCAAATGAAAGAGGTTTCTTATCAAAAACGTCTACCAAAAGAATGCAACCTAATTGTTTGACGGGTCTGCGAAATATTGTAGTTTTGTTGAAGAAGCCATTCCAGGAGCCACCCCAAGTAGGAGAGATATATTGGGTGGGGGAATAAGTGTTTATATTTTCTTTTAATTTTCAGCGATTTGCTTGCTGTTTGCCACTCTTTCTGCTCCACAAAACTATACTAGTTGAATTTTTGAGTTATTTATATTACAATAATTTTTTATTAGTTTTGAGGCTTATAAATGGAATACCCAGGAGGTAAAAATCAACATTTTCGGCGCCTCCTCTTCTTTGCTTTTCATCGAGGTCAAAAAGTTGCCGAAGCAGCCCGGAACATTTGAGATGTATATGGAGAAGGAGTCATAGACGAGTCTACAGCACGGAAATGGTTTGCAAAGTTCAAAAATGGCGGCTTTGACGTCGATGAGACGTCCCGCAGCGAAAGGCCTTCTGAATTCGATGAAGAAGGTCTCAAATCACTTTTGAAGGAAAATGGTCGCCAAACCAGTTGTGAATTGGCGATAAAAATGAACTGCGATTCTCAATCACCTTCATTCAATGGGATTTACCAATAATTTGGGGGTTTGTGAGCCTGGGTGCTTTATGTGCTCAATGAAAAAACAAAAAAAGTAGCCTTTAAATTGGTGCTCAGCATCTCACCCGCCATAACACGCGGTCATAAACAGCGTTTTTTGTACCGAATCGTCACAGGAGGTGAAAAATGGTGCCTATACATCAATATGAAGCAAAGAAAGGAGTGGGCCAAAGCCGAGAGTCAAGCCGGATCTTCATCCAAAGAAGATCATGATATGTGTTTGGTGTGACTGTGAGGGCATAGGGCTCTGGGAAATGTGCGAAAAGAATACCACGGTCAACAAGGAGCTCTACATTGCCCAGCTACATCGCGTGAATGAGGCTACACGACTGAAAAGACCTGATCTACTTTGCAACCTATACTCCCTCACGATAACGCCAGGCCCCATGTTGCACAAGTCGTCAAAGCCGCACTCCAAGAGCTCTTATGGGAGATCCTTCAGACCAGGCGATTCTTGGCGGAACGACATCAACAAATTGGTCGAGAGGTGGGAAGAGATTGTAAAAAGCAATGGCGAATATATAATTGATTAATTTATTGATATAGTTATTGTTTTTTGTTTAAATAAAAGTCTACGAACTAGTAAAAACGCTACGAACTTATTCCCTGGCCCAATATTAACTCCACCGTACAATAAACCCACCCCCGAAAATAATTAGAAAGTCAAGATGCGCGATCTTTAAAAGGCTACACGCTTAACACAGATATCAGCGATTGGATTTCTGCATAAATAATAATACCCATTAGATTTATTGGAGTTTTCACTTCCACCTCATGGCCTTTTGTGCCTTCTACGCATCACAATACCTCATCCAGACCCAGTTCCCTTATTAAAATTAGGATAGATCTGGGTGTGCGGTGTGCCTTTCTTCTGGCTGCAAATGGCCGAGATGTCTCAACTTTTTCCAGGCTATAGCGCTGCATTCAAGGAAAATATGCATTGGAATATCCTGGGACTAGTTACAGAAACGGCAAGAGTCAGTAGACCATATCCTGATCATGTGCAGAAGACTACGCACTCTGCAATGGCCTGTGAGAAGGCCCGTGAGCATTCATTGTTTATCCTCGAGCAGAGTCTTGAGTTTTTTTAAACCTCTTTTGGTTATACTACCTCAGTAAGGATTTCGTCTGGCGTAGCTACATAGTTTGGTGCCAGCTAACGTCCCTTAGCCCGGCTCTTCACTCCTAAGTTTCTCCTTGATGGTGTGTTGTCCCATAGCAAGGAATGGCTCGGGCCCTCTTAAGGACGGGGCCACAGCTTCTCTTGCTAATGTGTTCGTTCCTAATTATACCTCTGTGTCCTGGGACCCAAATTAGCCAGTTGCGATTGTGCATACCTAACAGATTCAGCTTCGCAAAGAAATGGATCTCTTTTCCCCCAAGGTAATACTTACTAACTATTTAGCTGAAACGAAATTTCCGATGAATTGGCCAACCGTGGATCAGCGGTTCACCCGCAAGGCCCAGAGCCAATACTCGGAATCAGTTCCACAGGAATCATGAATTGGATCAGCGATTATATATGTAATTTACATAAAGAGCGATGGTGAGAACTTGATCTCACAAGACGGTAAGGGCATGAGTACCGCCTGACTGTCGCCCAAAATAGTGATTCGCTCATTCCGGTCGTTGCTGTCTAAATTAATCTTTCCACATAAGCAGATCACATACATCTCCACTTGGAAGATCTTTGGAAACTACCCATCAGCACAAAACGTTTGGTTCTGGGGCCGTAAATTCCAGCGCTTATGCCTTTTGTTGTCTTCGAGACATCTGTGTTCTAGTGAAGCGTACACTCCTGGAGCTTTTCGCAAAGAAATGGATCTCTTTTCGCCCAAGGTAATACTTACTAACTATTTAGCTGAAACGAAATTTCCGATGAATTGGCCAAACGTGGATCAGCGGTTCACCCGCAAGGCCCAGAGCCAATAATCGGAATCAGTTCCACAGGAATATGAATTGGATCAGCGATTATATATGTAATTTACATAAAGAGCGATGGTCCGGTGCAGAACGCTACAGTGTTTTGTGACAAGTCCGAACAGAAAACTGTCAAACTTCCTACTAAAACTTGGAAGGAAAGACGTGCGGTTGATGGTCGGCTTGATTACAGAACACAACCTATGGTCAAGGTCAGCATATGACCACCATTGGAATCATTGAGGACCCCATGTGCCTATCTTGCTTGGAGAAGGCGAATGACACTGAGCACTTTCGCTGTGCATGTCCTGCCTTTGCTAGTGCAAGGCTACGAGTTTTGAGTTACTATGTCGTGAGAACGAGTAATATTCGTTCTCTCAAACTGGAGGATATTTACACATTCTCCAAAGAGTCTGGAAAATTCTCACAGGACTAACTACCTCTGTCTCTGTCTCTATTCTTTCCTTTCTCTTTCCCTGATACTTTTCTCCTTTCCTCCTTGACTATTTACCCTCTTTCCAGAGCTTAAAATACAAAGGGCGTTTTAGCCTAAGTGTTTTAGGAGCCACAAAATCTATTGGTGCTTCTTGGCTCCACCTATTCAAATTTCAATTTCATTTTTCAACTATTTAGCTGTAATTTGTTTATTTTCAACTACTGGCGACAGCTACTGAAGCGAGCGAAAGTGTCATCCCCAATTCATTTATTTCTTTGCTTAATCTAAGTTAATGTAATTTGCCGCTGGGTATTCAAGCGAAAAGCAAGAAAAATATTTAAGTTTTGTCGTTCTTATTGTTAATCTCATTTTCATTTTCACTTGTTCACCTGCGGCGGGTCTCAAGCAGGTGTTTGCCTTTTATCCACAAGATGCTGGCCATTGATTTGTTCAAGTTGATGCTGCGATTTGTTGTTGCCATTTGCTGTTCATTCTTACCGCTGACACTTTGACTAACCGTTAGCGATATTGTTCGTTTCGCTAACGGAAACGTCTTACAAAAACAACACCTTTACATATATACCTACACATACATACACACAAATCTAAACACTTATCTACTATTGAGTTTCTCACTTACCAGTAACAATCCGGCAGCCACACAGCAAATCATAAATAAATTGGCCTTTATAAAACGCTCCATTATTTGATCATTCCAAAAACTTTGTATGCTATTTTTGTTGTTTTTGCTCTTGTGCTGCTGCGTTTCACCGATGGCCTTTTCATAATTCATTGTGTTCGTTGTTATTGTTGTGATGTTTGCGTGCAATATTGTAGAGAAAAAAGTTGAAACAAAAATAACGATTGTCGTATATGCACGAAAACAAATGAATAATAACAACAACAACGGCAAGAAACAGAACGGTATCACGATACCACGGTACCGGTCAACACAACTCGTTTCAATGCAAAATTTATGATGTTCACTGTAAAGCGCTTGAATGTATGGAATGCTTGGGTGTTGACTAAGTGAATTCGGTCGCCGTCAATGTGAGTTGAGTCGAATTCGTAAAGATTTGAGTGAATTTGTTGCCGCCAACTGAACTACCACCATTTGATGATTGAGTTGAATGCTTTTTTTGTACTTTTGGAATTTGGAATTTTATTGCTTCTCTTATTGCCTTTTTGGTGAATGTGCTTATTCTTATGTTAAATTTGGCCAATTTAGTATTTATGTTGTTTTTTGTTTTTTTTTTTCGTTTGTTTTTTGGTTTTTGTCACCAACAACCGCTGTTTCAACGCGTAGAAATGTGAATCTTTTTCATGCGCTTTATAGTTGTTAGTAATTGCGTAAAATCAAAGCTTTTTTTATACATTTATGTACGTAGATGTGTCTATTCCGCCTGCTGCCAATAAATACGGTATTGTTTTTATTTTTATTTCTATTTTTCTTTTTCGTTTGGCTTATGCGGTATGTGCGTGTGGATATTTTCAATGCTAAAAAAAGCGTTTTATTACAATAAGCTGCTTATGTGATTGTAAATTGTGGTTGTCTGTTTATCGGTCGGTGTATTTGTCGCGCTTTCAATGTGCAGTTACTTGTGCTGAAATGAAAATTTCCACCGTTTAATGATTGAAGTTATCAAATGAACGTTCGACTTGGTAGTGATGAGATGAAAGAATTAGTGTAGCTGGGATTGTGTGTGTGTGCGTGTGTTGTATGAGTGTGAACAAAGCTTAATATATACATAAATGCAGTCTGATAAATAAACTCTCACTTGCTGTATTGTCAAAAAAAACTGTGTTTACTAATAAATACAGCTACTACTTTCCAAATAGGCCTACATGGATAATCTTATAATAGTGATTCGCAAATGATCCTATGCTGGCACTTATGGAGCGAATTTGAGGTGCGTTAAGCCAACCTATGGAAAGTATTCAACGTCTTGGTGCACTCTGCACCACAGGTGCATTGAGAACTACTCCAACGGCAGTGCTTGAAAGAATACTCAACTTGTCACCGATTAATATTGCGGCAGAATGTCCAGCAGCTAAATCTGCTGTAAGACTCAACGCGACAGTTGAATTTACCTGTAAAACATTCGAACATAGCTCAATAGGCATGAGTTACAGGGTCGAGACGGACTACATTACTACAAAATGCAATTGGGTGAAGAGATTCCGAACAACAATAGGAGAAGAGAGATGGGAAAAGAGGCATGAAACCGAACCCAAATACTCTTAATATATCAGGTCAGTTCATAAGTTCGTGCGTATTTTACCCATAATTTCACTTTTGCACGATTTTTGCATACAAAAAATTATTCGCGGAATATAACGGAACTGTTTATATTTTCTTTGATATATTGTGCATGCAACAAGTGGATAGAAGCACGTGTTGTTAAAAAATAAAATGGAATCTTCGAACGCGTATAAGAGGCATATTTTTTTTTTTTTTTTTTATAAAAGTGGTAGAAATACAACAACTGCTGCTGCAGCAATAAACACTGTTCAGGGAGAGGATACCGTGAGGGTAAGGCCTGCGCAAAAGTGGTTTTCAAAATACCGAAGTGGTAATTGCGACGTGGAGGATGCCCCGCGTCCTGGTAGTCCTGAAGTCTTTAACTCCGACGCCTTGCTCGAACTCGTGGAAGCTGAGCCAAATTTGACAGAGGTAAGATTCATCGCATGGAATAGTTCACAGGCACCTGGTGCAGTTGGGAAAGGTTTCAAAGCTGGGAAAATGGGTTCCGCATAGATTTTCCGTCGCCAACCTTCAGCAGAGAGTGAATGTGTGTTCTCAGCTACTGCAACGGCTTGAAAATGAAAGTTTTTTGAACCTTATCGCTCCTGGTGATGAAAAATGGGTCCTTTACAATAATCCTGTTCGCAAACACCAATGGTTAGATAAAGATGAAACACCAGAACCGACCCCTAAAGATGGCCTTCACCCCAAGAAGATTCTCCTGTCTATTTGGTGGGATATGGCCGATATTGTTTATTATGAACTTCTGGAACCAAACCAGACGATAACTGTTGATTATTATTCCCATCAGCTATCAAACCTGAATGAGGCACTTAACAAAAATCGACTGTCTTTAGTGAATAGACGCAAAGTTTTGTTTCACCACGACAACGCAAGAGCTCATACCGCAAGGCAAACATTAGGCAAGCTGAACAAGCTCGGATGGGAGCTAATGCCCCATCCACCATACTCTCCGGATACTGCACCTTGTGATAATCACCTTTTCCGTGGACCTCAATCCCATGTGAGTAACAAGAACTACTCCTCAAGAGAAGCTATAAAAAGGGATACCGAAGCGTATTTTGGCTCCAAGGACAAACAATTTTTTGAGCAGGGAATTAAAAATTTGCCTAAACGTTGGGAAGACATTGTAAATAATGAAGAAACATATATTATTGATTAATAAATACTTTAAACATCTTTTTTATTAATTTTAAAACCACCTTTAAAAAACGCACGAACTTATGAACCTGAACGAACTTATGACCTGATATTTACTGATGGCTCGAAAATGTTAGACGGAGTAGGGGCAGGGATCTATTGCGCAGAGCTAGGCATCAGGCAGATATTTAAGCTTCCCGACCACTGCAGTATCTTTCAAGTCTTTGCTGCAGGTAAGGCTGCGAAAGTAGCATTCGCAAAGACATCCAGCAACGCCAACATAAATATAGACGTTGGCAGCCAAGCGGCGATAAAAGCAATAAACTCATATGAAATTGCATCTAAAAATGTTCTAAAGAGCAGAGAGACTAGCCGCAGAAACCATAGAGAGACTAGCGGCAGACAGACGGTTGCGCATCTATTGGGTACCCGGACATACTAAGGGCATTGTAGGAAACGAATTGTAGATGAGATTGCCAAGAGCACTGTTTATATACCATTTGAACAAGAAAACGGTATAGTGAAACCTTTAAATACGGTATACAATGATATCGCTGCGTATATGAAAACACGGATAGACAGAAGGTGGAATAATCTAACCACTTGCAAAACCGCGAAAATCAGGTGTACACAGAATGCAGATAGCTACGACCGATTCGTACAGCATTCGTACAGAATCCCAAAAATACCAGTATGCAAAAAACGCATGGATATCTGGTAACATAGTCTCATTGAGGCACGCCCTACAGAGGATCGATGATATCGCTCTGCAAAATTGGCAGACCAAATGGAACGATAGTGGGAAGGGAAGAACCATTCACTATGATCCCCGACATACAGAAATGGATCCGGAGAACACATGGAAACGTTAACTTCATGCTGACACAGCTTTTAACTGGGCATAGCTGTTTCAGGCAGTATTTGTACAAATACAAGCACACAGACTCCCCGTTTTGCCTATACTGCCAAGACAAATATGGTATGAAACTCCTGAGCATACCCTGTTAGAATGCTCTAGATTTGATGGGGAACGAAGCATGTGGCGCTCAAATATCGGCGAGAGCATGACAGCTGCTAGCCTAGTACAATATATGCTAGTATCTGAAGAAAAGTGGAACTATGGTTGTAACAATTATGCGAAGGCTGAGACATGATGATAATGAGCGCAAACAAATGAGTGAATAAACACATCTTACCCCCTCAAAGGAATATCTTAACTAGTAATACCGAGGGCGAAAAAAGCAGAAAAGCGAGGCGATGGGGTGGTTTAGCCCGCAATCACTACGAAAGTTAGTTCAAAAATAGCCAGGGAATATCGCATGTGAATCGAGCATACGTATGAGTCGGCTCATACGTATCTTTAGAAGATTCCACCTCCCAGGTCCGCATACCAAAAAACAAAAACACCAAAAAAAACTTCGTACTAGATCTGTCCAGAAAAGAAAGCAGAACTATCGTAGGTATGCTGACAGGCCACATTTTGCTAACAGCGCACGCATACGAAAAAGGAATTACAAACAATGAAAGCAGCAGATTTTGCAATGAACTGGAAGAGAGGGAAACGCTAGAACGCCTTCTATGTTCTTGCCCTGCGTTGGCTAGAACCAGATTGAAATGCTTAGGAAGTTTGCAATATGAGAAGTTAGAAAACCTCTCGGGGATAGAGCTCCAAAGTTTACTTTGATTCGCAAAAGAAGCAGACGTATTACAACATGTCTACTGCAAAGAAGCGTAAAGGTTAAGCTCCATCTGGTACTGGTGCCTCTGAGGACCAATAGGTCAACTTAACCTAACATACAGCCGCTGCAGTCAGAGAAAAAATAAATCAGAGATGTATTTATATTGTACTTATGTATATACTTGTCACGTGACATAATTAAGTCACTTCATCTCGTAATATTTTTTATGCTAAATTTTTTATAAAAATCGTTATACCAATTCCACTTGGAGCAAAATATAGGGTCTCTGAGCGGAAGAATCACTAACTCTGAAGAACGTAATCTTCAAGTTAACAAACGGCCTAATTGGCCTAAAATCCTTGGGTGATATGCGTGAACTTTTTCCTGCCTTAGGAATAAATACAACTTTTACTTCTTTCCATACTGATGAAACACTTTTATAAAAAAATATTGAACACTAAAAACCAAATGAAAAATAATTAAAACTGGTCAAAATATGGATCTGCTCTCATTTGTTGCAGGTTGTAAAGTGTGGTTAAATTTCTAGGGCCGATATTGAATATGAACCACACGTAAACGTCAAGTTTTTTTCTGCATTTCATTTGATATTTTTCAATGTCAGACTAACTCAATTTGAACTATGGAAAGATACATAATCGAGGAATGCGTTAAAGTTATTCTGGCTTATTATGAAAACGGGCGTTCAAATCAAAATGCATATCGCGCACTTCGTGAAGAAAATCATCTTCAGTGATAAGGCACATTTTCACCTCAGTGGATTCGTCAATAAGCAGAATTGCCGCATTTGGGCGAATGATAATCCAAGAGTGATTGCCGAAAAACCAATGCACCCACAAAGAGTGTCTGTTTGGAGCGGTTTATGGGCCGGCGGCATCATTGGGCCGTATTTTTTCCAAAATGAGGCCGGTAACGAACTTTTTATGGCCCGAATTGGAAGATATGGATGTGGACGATATGTGGTTTCAACAGGACGGTGCCACTTGTCACACAGCTAACGAAACAATGGCTCTTTTGCGCGAAAAATTTGATGGCCGAATAATCTCACGTCGCGGCGATGTCAATTGGCCGCCAAGATCATGTGATTTGACACCGTTGGACTTCTTTCTTTGGGGTTATTTGACAAAAAAAGGTGTACTTCGATAAGCTAGCAACAATTCAAGAGCTAAAGGATGAGATAATTCGGCACATTAACGGCATAGAACCTCAATTATGCCTCAGCGTCATCGAAAATTTGGACCATCGGATGGAGGTGTGCCGCCGAGGCCGCGGCGGTTATTCGGTCAATATTTTGTTCCATACCTAATTGAGCTATACGAATATTATCATAATAAAGAGAAATGACAATAATTTCTTAAACACATTACATTTTATTCAAAATCAACACCGGCCCTTGAAACATAACCACCCTTTATATGAAAGTAGTATAAAATACAAATATTCCCAACTAAAATCGATTTATGAATTCAAGTAGATAAGATCAACACTGCCTGAGATATACACCGTCTGAAAGTATATATCTTAACTATTTTTATAAATGTTCGTCGTTATTGATATGCTCACTTTTGCACACAACTATTTTCATTCTTTCCCATCTCGCACACTGACTTGCCAAAATAACTACAAAAGACTTAAGACGCGAACTCAATGTGGTGAATTGAATTTTCAAGAGCACTGCTTAAACTTTTTATTGCCCTACTAACACACTGCCAGTTGTAAAGTAGCTCTTTTTTATAACGTCGCAAAAATATTTATTTAAGTATTAAGTAGGTTCATGAGTTGGCGAATTGGTAAATAAGCTGTTTATGATACGTCGGTGAGATTGAAAATAGGCGAGCAAATAATTTAATGCTTTGCCGAAAAGTGAAAGAATTTCACGGCTTTCGCGCTTAGTTACTACTAGAATCTTTAGAAATGAAGCGTAAATGTTATAAATGCTGGTGCGTCCTTGATATTTTTATACACTTCTATAGGAATATTAAGCTCACTTTCAAGGTATAAAATATTATTATTTTATTATTAGTTAAAGAAGCTTGGGCTCTTTTACTACTTTGAGTATATCTTCTGTTCGTAAAGTAACTAGAATTTCTCATTTAAAGGAGCCGCAATTGATATTTTTTTTACCTTGCTCACTCCACTCAGGAGCGTAGGGTCTCCTCTTGCATGGATTTCGTAAATCTATTTTGCCTTCTGGCAGGGTAGGTGATTAGCCTGCCGCTACCAGTCCTAAATAGGGGGAATGCCCACCTGTCTTGCCTTGCTTAGGAACAACGCCTTCTTACTGCTCGGAGCGCTGTGTGTTTCACATTTGTCTGCCAGAAGGGTCACACAGATGGTTGAGGACTTCGCTAAATTTGGTATGTCTGTGCTATTACCGCGATTGCCGCTTCCTCTTGCTGGCGCCACTGATGCAATGTGTAACTGTTTTTGTTTTTTTGTTTTGCTTGTTTTAGCAGCCACAGTGCAATTAATGCGCTGACTTTTTGTGTGGGAGTAAAGATTGGAAGGATAAGGTTTCTGGGGTTGAGGAATGAACATTTTTTGTTCTGTTTTTTACTAGAAACTAGGAAAGTAGGTAAGTATGGAAAAGTGCAAGGACCCTGTTTTGTGTGGGATTCGAACCCACAACCTCTGCGATGGCAGGCTAGTGCACTTACGCTAGGCTACCGAGGCCGCACTTAATATTAGATATCCCTAATATATTTTCTAGATTGGTGTATTTGGCAGCGTAATCGGGCAGATAGTCGTGTATGTGTCTGAAAACATTTTGTCATCCTGCATAGAACACGAAGCGGCGTGTAATAAAATAAAGTCTAAGAAAGCTCCAGGTCCAGCTGGTATACCAAATAGAGCCCTGAAATTGGCGATTTTCAAACGTCCAGGCATATTTCAAACAGTATTCCAAACCTACTTTCACGAAGACACTCTCCCAAAGAGGTGGAAGAAGCAAACACTTGTGCTTTTACTCAAGGGCAACAAAAAGCCTGGCGAACCCGAGTCTTATGAACCAATATGTCTACTAGACACAATGGGGAAAATTCTGGAGAGAATTATTTGCGACAGGCTGTCAATTAAATGCGTGATAGATTTAACAACCGAAGCCATTCAAGGCAAGAGATGGCGCGGCGGGAACAAAAATACTGCGCTGTGGTAACTCTGGACGTTAGAAATGCTTTTAATACAGCTAACTGTATACTAGAAACCCTCGAAAAAATACGGTCGCCTAGTTATAAAATCAGAATAATTGAGAGCTATTTCACGGACCATAAGCTGAGGTTTAGAAGTGGCAAAGGCGTTGAGTAGTATATCGCAGTATCAGCAAGAGTTCCTCAAAGATCAGTTCTGGGCCCACTGTTATGGAACCTAATGTATGACGGGGTTCTAAGACTGGATATCCCCCTAGTTCTAAAGTCATTGGATGCGCGGATGACATCGCGGTGGTAATGATAGCAAAACATATCCACGAAATTGAGAAGATCGCCAGCAAACCATTAAGCAGGATCAAGACTTGGCTAAGGTCTATGAAGCTGGAACTAGCTGAGAATACGACTGATGTAGTCCTAATAAGCAGCAGGAAGATAGTAGAAACTATAAATGTAAATGTTGACACTGTAACCCCTTAGTTCAAAAGCCGCTGTTAAATACCTAAGAGTGATGGTTGACATCCGTTTAAACTTCAAAACGCACCTTGAATACGCTGTGAAGAAGGCATCGAGTGTGCAGTCCTGCCTGTCGTGAATAATGCCAAACATTGGAGGATCTAGCCACAGCAAATAAATACTATATAGCAGGGTAGTCAGCTCAGTGCTTTTGTATGCCGCACCGATCTGGGCGGATGCACTGCAACTTAAGGGGGGAGCCTGGTTTATGAGGTCTAAAAATTGCATCTCTTTGCGATTTTTTTTTTTAAGAAAAAAATTAATTTAGCACTGCAAAGTTTTTTCTATCTTTTAATGAACATTTAAAAAATAAAAAATGTTTGTACTGGTTAAAATAAGTAGAAAAAAATGTTTAACATAGAAATTAGTAGAGCGCTGCAACGCTCCAACTGGCGTACAAGATACAGCTCGTAATTATTATCTAAAGCAAAAAATTCAAATGGATTTCTAATTATCATGACTTTTTATTCTAGATGAACTAAGAAAACTGAGAGAAATTCCAAAATTTCAACTTTTTGGAGGTTTTAAAGAAAAAAATGCCTTTCTATAAAAAAAAATTCATTAAACTGGTATAAAAATCTTGAAACATTTTTTTTAATCTATTTTGTTAGTTCAAATAGAAGAGAATTTAATACTGAAGGGAGCAAGCTATGATTCATTTCAAAAGGTTCATTAGTTTTTTTTCATTCATGTACGTCAATTCAAAGAAATCATAAAAATGAAAAGTCGAGAAAAGAAGATAAAGTTTGTACTATAGCTGTCCGGTCACAGCGTAACTACCTAACGCTCGCCTACCTTTGGCTTTGTATCTACGGAAATATTGAGAATTAGGCTCTGTAACTTTGTGTGAATATTCTGAAATATATTAGGAATCGCTTAAAACGAAAAAAAAAATTGATTTTTTTGACCTTATAAACCAGGCTCCCCCGTTAAATAGCTTCACAAAAACCTGACAACCGTCTATCGGCTAAGCGCTTTGTGAACTAGCTGCCGCTTCCGTACAATTTCGGACGATGCTTCCTTCGTTATAGTAGGACTAGTCCCCGTAGATATTTTGGCGAGAGAAATGCAGAAAGTGTATTTGAGGTCATCCGAGTCCGACGGTAGAGCAAGTCGTAAAACTATTGCAGAAGAAGAAAGGCGTCGTTCGATCGCCCACTGCCAAGGCCGGTGGAACAGATCAGCGAAAGGTAGATGGACGCTGACCTAATTAATACCCATTCTTACGATGTGGTTAGAAAGGAACCATGGGAAAACACACTTCCACCTAACCCAATTCCTTTCAGGGTGCGAAGTATTTCGAAAATACTTCCATAGATTCGGCCATGGAAGTTCCCCAAACTGCCAAATCTGCATGGAGAGGGAAGAGGACCTGTGATATAGGCGAAAATATTATAGATTTTATGCTAAAATCCAGTGATTACTGATCTAAGACGCACGGAGTTTCGTAGACAAAATAACTGGCAGCCTATGAGCTAACCAGTTCCGCGGGGAGAGTGGTATATTAGATAGTGGAGAGGTGTTTAGTACGTAGGTGTAGCTGTGAGACTACAAGTCGTGCATACTGCTTTGCCGGTATAGCAGTACTCATGAGAGTTTCCTCTTCACGGGCGTCATCCCGTGACAAAAAACAAAATACATAATTAAATGCAAGACAAATGAGCAGAAAACCAAATTGGACCGAACCTCAAATTCTGTGACATGAGCCTCGTGAATTTTCCACCTTAAAGCGCTGCATTAGGCGTGTTGTCACCCACATGCCGGGCAAACAAAGGCGTAATTCACCATAAAATCAATGTCAGCCTCCTATTATGCGTTTCGTCATAATGTAGTTACGCCAATTTTGTTCAACCTAAGCACAATTAAAATTCTCACAAACAAAAAAACATAGTAATTTAAAACATTTAAGCCGTAAGTTCGAGGCGACACCGCTTTATTATGCCATTTTTGAAATACCGTCAGCTTATTAGATGCGGCAAATGAAACTAATAAATAAACATTTGTGTGCATGTGTGTGTGAGCGAAAGACCTTACAAAAAATGCAAAAACTTCAAGTTGCCGAAACAAACACCCAAGCCTATACATGCATACATACATACAAACATATTTGCACAGACAAGCCTCAAGTAGTCACTTGAGAAGCCAATGACTTGACAAGCCAAAAAACACCTCCTCAAATATGCGGATTTGCCATTATTTAATAGCATTCAAGCGTCAAAATGCCAGTGCATCGCTATAAATTAAAGTGTGTATATGTGTGTGTGTGTAAATATATGTTTGTGAAACTAATTGAAGAGCTTCAACTCGCTCAATTGAGTGGGTATTTAGGGGTGCAGCGCCAGTTAATACTGACTTGACTGTGCGAGCAGTGACGGCAGCAGCTAAAGCTTCGAAGCTTCTTACCTCTTCATTAGTTCAATTCAATTGTTGTCTTTTATTTGTTTACCAATTTATTAGTCATACATTGAGCCTACATTCTGATAGATTAGTCGATTTGAGTGCCACTGGTGTTCTTTTATAGCACGCGCCATAATCAGACATACTTTTGTGGATGAAGTTATGGTATAATGGGCGAACGGTGAATAAGCGTTATGTGCAAAGCTTCTTTATGCACAAACACAGGCATACACATACACACACATATGTACGTGCATAAAAAACTCGACAACGTGTTAAAGCAATCAACAGCGCATTTAAGCCGGACGGATGCCGCGCGACAACCGCAACATACTAACACCGGATATTGCTGAAGAATGTACCTGCGCGCCAGAACGTTGTAACGTTTATATATATTTTTCTTATTTTTTCCACCTCCATATAGTTGGTTGTACGGGCATGCGTACTGGCTTCTTTTTTCGTACGTGTTGCGATGCCCTTACTGCCATTTTTGCAGCAAGGCGTAGTCCCATCTAGGCGTAGCACTGCACTTAAGTAAGAAATTATCGACTCATACATCTTTGCCGTTTACTTGTTCACACACTTCTTTCCATTGCCATACTGTGCAACTCATGATTTAATGCTTTTAATATTCTTAATTTGCTTTTAATATTCTCGAGTTCGCTTCTTAAGTCTTTTGTGTCAATTGCTTTGTAACGCCCTTAATATTTGTTTTGCAACTTTCCAACACTAAAATCTGGCGACGTAAAACGGCATGGATTACCCCATTTGTAAGAAACCCTCAAGACGCACCCCTAACAAAGGTATAAATCGAATGGCTCGAGTCAATCGAAATGTCTCGGTGCTCAGCAACTTCTCTAACGGTGATTCGACAATTGGCCAATACCATTTTCTTCACTTCATCAATTTTTTCGTCTGTTGTTGAAGTACTCGGACATTTTGTACCACCGATAAACGTTGCTTTGGTCCAAAGTAGCTTCTCCGTATGACACAGTCAACATTCGAAATGCATCCGCGCACCTAATTTCGACTTTCATACAAAATTTGATACAGGTTCTTTGATCCATCTTTTTAAATAGGTAAAAATCGAAAACGAGCCGAAACACGTGCAAGCAAAGCCGCTGTCAGCTCTTAACTGAACATTCAAAATGGCCGAACTTGTCGGCATGAGTGAGAAGCATGAGTACCAACATATATATATATATATATATATAATTGGCGCGTACACCCTTTTTGGGTGTTTGGCCGAGCTCCTCCTCCTATTTGTGGGGTGCGCGTCTTGATGTTGTTCCACAAATGGAGGGACCAACAGTTTTAAGCCGATTCCGAACGGCAGATATTTTTATGAGGAGCTTTATCATGGCAGAAATACACTCGGAGGTTTGCCATAGCCTGCTGAGGGGCGACCGCTATTAGAAAAATGTCTTTCTTAATTTTGGTATTTCACCGAAATTCGAACCGACGTTCTCTCTGTGAATTGCGAATGGTAGTCGCGCATCGATCTATTCGGCTACGGCGGCCGCTAACACAAAACATCGCCACAAAAAGAATCGAAATTCGAATATACGTAACCGGCGAAAATTCAAAAAACCTCCACTTGGCTCTCTCCTCAGTTGCGCCAGTTCGTTCTTCAAATTAAGTGCAGAATTTTTTTTATTTTTAACCTCAAAAATGTAAAATGTAAAAATGTAACGCCCTTTCCCAAAATGTCACACTTTTTAATAATACAAATTAATTTTAACAGTGCAGGTATTCTCAAGTCTAGGAATGCGGTATAAGTGGATCCACGCGCCCTGCACTAGCGAAGAAAATTAGCTGCAAATCGGTATATGTTTCATTTAAATCGCACAAAAGGCGTGCTAAATTGTTGGACATATGAATTTATTTAAAGATTTTCGCTAGCCGCGATCAAGCTTTGCCAGTGCATAACGGCATTTTTGATAGAACTCCAGCTGTTAAATTTGGCAAAAATGTGTACTTTGTCTTGAATTCTATATATGGTAAGCTGTACGTTTCAAGAATGCGTTAAAATTGTTAAAACTTATTATAAAAATCAATACTTTATGCACCAATTTTTGATTTCTGCTTTTAATATTCAATGTGAATTTAATTTTAACTCTTAATAAATAAAACTTTAAGTTTAGCCGAAGCTATTTTGTCTGCGGCAGCACCCAACAAAAACAACGACCCTATATAATTATTTATTGTTGCCACTTTGCCCTCCTTTCCGAATGTTTTTCCGCGTATACATACATACGTCTCTTAGCACTTTTTCATACATTTCCTTCCCCTTTTTTGCGCATCAGCACCTTTACTTTTTTTTCATTTATTTCTTTCTTTCTTTTTTCAATGTAATTACCCGCTAAAATTGATAATGCAAGACCACAACCACGTTTCTTTTATCTAAATATGTACGTATGAAAAGGTAGCGGTAATGACGCGAGCAACGGCTACCTCGTCGACGTCTACGTCAACGCTTTGCCTCTTTGTTTGCATTCGATTTTGACGCTGCGCTCTATGAACAACAAGCACTTTTATTATTACTTGCAAATGTACATTGTTGTTGTTGTGAGTCGGCCAATGATAGCACCGCTCGTTTGTGCTGCTATTCTACTTGCCAATTGAAAAGAAAAACAACTGTAAATTTACTATGGCAACACACTTTCCCCACCTCTAACGACAACCAACAGAATTCAATAGAACCGTTGGAATCAAAAGTGTGTAAGTAGTGGCTACTACTTGGAAGTGGTTTTTACAAATAACACACATACACATACGCATGTACATAGATATGGTAAAAGGTCTGTTACGCGCATATATAAATATTTATATATACATATATTCATTGTATTTGTATGTCCACACAAGTTTATTGATTTTAATATGCACGAATTGCGGCAGTTATTTGACTTATCGATTTGCACTACTTAGTCTACATTTTTTACTAATATACAACTTTTTTAATACAGTTCTCATAGTTATTATTTACTCGTACTCTTAGAGTAAGGTACAGTTGTAATTCTCTTGCATGCATGCATTACTCACACTCGTATTGTACTCTTATGCTGGAGGCGACGATCTGTTTATCGCATCACATTTGTTTGGTTTTCATACAAAAATTTCCCAATGAAATACAAAAATGTTAACAAATTTTAGATATCCACAATTCCAAATTTACACCTGTGGACATTTTGGCGCAGACAGCTTTCGTAAAACCTGATATTCTCTGCTTCTTGCGGAAATATGAAAACATAAAATTTTATGTTCAAATACAAGCACAAGTTTATAAGGCAAGGGCAAAATATTAAGTTGGCATTCAAATATTTAAGAATTAATTAATCCGCTTTTAAAACAAATAAATATTTGGCGCGTATATTTCTGTTAGATGTTTGGCCGAGTTCCTCCTCCAATTTGTGGCGTGCGTCCACTTTTAGTAAAATTAATTTTATTGACCAAAGATATCCGTTGTCGTGCAGAGATTTAGCGCAAATGAAAACAAATTAAAAAATTTTGTAATATAAAAGCAATAAATTTGAGATTATCGAAAAGTCGAGGTTGGAAACTTCATTTATACACTATGAAGAATTGAAGTCAATATTTTTATCTACACTCCATTTGAACCAAAACTATGAAAGGTTTAAAAAAAACAATAACAATTTTCATCTCAGAAAGCTCACATTAATTTTAATATGAAATATGGCAATTCACTACATCGGCTAATTAAGAGATTTTGGGCCAGTGGCAAGAACCACACCCCATTGCAGTAGAGCGCACCACACAACGCCGCACTAGACTTCGTCGACTCGTGAACATGGGAACGAGGTATTCGCCGTACAACGTCCCGTCTGGACCTTGTCGAGTAGACACAGCAACGAGGCAATTGCCGTACAATTCGCAGAACTCTGCGTGATCTTCTGAGAGCCGCACCGATGCCTGGTTGCCTCATCAGAAAGCTGCAAGTGCAAAAATCATGGAACAAGTGAAGGAACTGCAGTCGATACCACCAATCGATAATTTTACTTTCTGGTATCTGACCAAAATATCGAGAACTGAATAAACAGCGGTAAAAAGTATGGCGTATATATCAATATCGAGTAAAAAAGTAAGATTATAAAACCCGAAAACCTTTTTTCTTTTAATTCTTATTATTAAGGGGACAGATACCTGTAAAATTTTGAAAAAAAAAATTATTTTTTCATAAAATGTTAATATAATCCTTTAAGAATATGTCTAAAAAATTTTAGAACGTAAATTTAAGTATTTCTTAAATTATAGATCGTCAACCGTGACGACTCTATTCTTTGCGTTCGAGCGCTGGGAGAGATTCCGCCATTTTGCTTCAGCATGACAAGAGAGTAATTTTTCGTTTCTTCTGCATTTGAAGGATTACGTGGAAAAGACTTTGGATTCACTTGGGATTTTTATTATTTATTTATTTATTTATTAATAATGAAATATAATTATAAATAACTATATTACAAAAAAGAGGCACTAGCTACTAAGACTATCGGCCTGGGGATTTTTAGTTTGCTTCGATCGCTCCAGTCGTGCTAAGCCACCTTGTCTTTGATCTCTCAATAAGAGATTCCGCTTAACGTTTATTTCAAAAGTATACTCAATCTAATATAAGCCAATCAGAAAGGATATAAAAGAAATAACGAGGGAATTAATGCAAGAAAGCTTTGCAAAATTACGTTGAATATAAAAGTGAAGTGAAAATAAAACCAACAACAAACATATCTCACACAAAACACACAGATTGCACTAAGCAAAATAACAAATCATTAAGCGCTACTCAATAGTAATAACAAAAAAAAACAATAGAACTGTGGTAATAAATAAATAGATAGCTTTTCAAGCAGAAAAAAGAAGAATACTAAGAAGATGTAAACGAAAGCAAGACAAGATTGTATGTGCATTGAAGTGCACGGGAGAAAAATACAAATGGACTGAAGTACAGTTGGCAGTTTACGAAAACATATTGAGGTAATATTTTTCTTTATACAAATTCTATTCAAGCGGTTTGCAAGGAGGTTAAAGCTATCCAGGCAGAGAGTCGAGTACTTTGAGCGGAACGTATTTCACAAATTGCCTAATGTTCGAAAAAGTATCAGCCTTTGAAAACAGGGTAAAGAGTTATTTTGCCAGTTGGCCACACCAAGGGAAGCCAAGTTCTTCTCCACCTGATATTGTCAACGCAGAGGGTCCTTCCTCTTTCTCTGCTACCACCAGCTGGTACCGCATCGATTACTTTCAGAGCTGAAGCGTTTGTATCCATTCAGACGACTTGACCCAGCCAACGTTGCCGCTGGATCTTTATTCGCTGCGCTATGTCTATGTCGCCGTAAAGCTCGTACAGCTGATTGCTCCATTGCCTACGATATAAAAATCCAAAAATCTTCCGCATAATCTAAACTATAGCTTAGGTAAAATTTATTTCGTACTAATAAAATTATGACACACAGCGGACTTGATATCTCAAGACATATGCCCTGCCCTTGCTGAGAACTTTTATAGTTCCACTAATCTCATGCCTAGCACTCGGAAATGCACAGGTTCGAGACCTCGGGCGTGAAACACCAAATAATAGAAAAATGTTTTTTAGTAGCGGTCGCCCCTCGGCAGACAAGGCAAAGCGCAGAGTGTATTTCTGCCAAAGAAAAGCTTGCCATAAAAATCTGTTCGCCATTCGGAGACGGCAGAAAACTGTAAGCTCCTCCATTTATAGAAAAACAGCACCACAAGAAAGAGAAGGAGCTCGGCGGAACACCCAATAAAAGGCGTAACCGCCAATTATAATATATAAGGTGGTGCAAAATTAATCATTCAATTTTACGCGCCACTTTTACCCGCTCAGGGAGTAATGCAGAAAAGTTAAAAGTTACAAACAAAATTGGTTTATTATTTTGGGCCACCTTGTGTAAGTATATTGAAGTTGAAGTAGCTTATTATATTTAAAGAAAAAAAAATTAACTAAAAAAAATTAGTGAAGTAGAATATTATATATTAAAAAAAATTAATTAATTAAAAAATAATTAGTGAAGTAGATTATTATTTGTTAAAAAAAAATTAACTAAATTAACTAAATTTTTTTAACTAAAAAAAATTAACTAACTAAAAAATTTACGAACTTTTCTTTCCTTTCCTATGTTTCGACCAACCTATACTAAAATAGAGGGTTTTCCAATTAGAGGTGTTATTTTGATATTCAAACCAAAGATCCCTCTTTTAACATAAATGCATCCGATCATTTATGTATTTATATATTTCATTATAAAGAGGAAGGTACGCCGTTGATAGTGGAAAATAACATCAGGCAAATGACCACCTCGACCACGCTTACAGGACAATATCCTTTTCATGGAATTTTCCATAACCGAATTGCAAAGTGGCTTACATATGTCCTCAAAAGCCTTACGAATTCCATCTTTGAGGTCTTGAATCGACCCTGGGCTATTGGTGTAGGCCTTCTCTTTGACGTGGCCCCAAAGAAAAAAGTCACAAGGTGTTAAATCACAAGTTCTCGGTGGCCAATTGTGATCACCTCTTCGAGAGATAACACGGTCCGAAAACGTTTCCCCTAAAAGATCAATGGTTTCATTGCTTATGTGGCACGCAGCGCCGTATAGTTGAAAATAAGCGTTATTCAGATCATCCATCCATCCAATTCCGACCATAAAAATTGTTAATCATCTTTCGATAGCGCAATCCGTTCATTTATAACACCTGTTATTGGAAAACCTTTTGTATACCTCTGTCATAAATATGTTTCAAGTTATAGCGTATACAGAAATTGATTTGTCGCCTATTTTTTTTTTCTTGGCAATTTGTTCAATATGACTTTAATGGATTTCAGTTGTTTCTTTCGCCATGAACTTTTTGTTAGATTTGTGTGTACAGCTGTCAATGATGGCTGAGTGGCATTAAAATCAACGTTTTTTATTTGCCACTAACTTAAGCGCCGCAAATAAATAGGTTGGCTGCCTTAAAAAGCAAGCTAAATTTAATTTAATTGCTTAACCGTTAAACAATGCTTACGCATATAAAATATGAGAAACGATCAATATAAATTAAATATAAGCTTGTGTGTTGTGTATGGATAGTTAATTACAGACAGTAATAAATGAAATTAATTGCCGATTTGCTATTATTTAACGGAGGTATGCATGGGTAATCGAAACACTAAATGCATTCGTAACAGAAAACTTACAGAAAATAGTAACGTTGAAATAACAGTCAAAGCAAAACAAAAAAATACAAAAAGATATTTCTTTATAAGGTCAGCCAAAAGTCCTTATATTCAAACATCAATTGGCGCCCGCCATAGCTGCATGAGTTGCTGTGTACCCAAGTTCGAAACTTCGGGCATGAAACACGAAATGATAGGAAACGTTTTTTCTAACAGCGGGTAGCTCTCGGCCTTTCTGCCATGAAAAAGCTTCTCATAAAAACCATTTGCCGTTCGGAGTTGGCTTAAAACTGTAGGTCCCTCCATTTGTAAAAACCATCAAGACGCGTACCGCAAATAGGGAGAGGAGCACGGCCGAACACCCAAAAAAGGGTACATTTTTCTCGGTAGATGGCTGTATCCATTAAAACAAGATACAGTTTACCTTCGTTGCCAAGCTGATATTTCACACTAAATTCGTTTGTTCCATTCAGTTGTGAGTTACAGGGAGTTAACAATGTCAAGGAAGTCAATAAAGAGAAAATTCGGTACATTTTACAATTTTGAGTTTTTCTTTGATAAAAACGAAAATGCAAACCAGGCCGCTGAAATTGCGAATGGAGTTTATGGTGCCGTTACTGCAACAACTAACATAATTACGTGCAGTTTTGGTTTCGTCAATTCCATTCAGGTATTTTTGAAGTTAAAGAAAATGTCGATAATGTCGTAAATGTCTATAAAATCACAGAAATAATCGAAGATCACCGGAATGCTAGTAGTCGTAGCATCGCCCAGGAGTTAAGGATCGATGCTAAATGTTTTAAAACATTTACGCAAAATTTTTAAACAAAAATAATGATTTCTTTTTCCCCAAACTAATTTATTAATCATCATATTTTGTTTCGGAAAAGCCATTTTAACTTAATAAAAACAAACAAAAAATGTTTGAGTGGAGGCAGGAAAAGTAGTAGATGTTCATTATTTTCCACGGCCTGCCGAGGGACGCCTATTATTGGATAAACAATTTCTATAACTTTTATTTATTAAAAGATTTAAGTATTCGATGTCATCGGTAGTAAGTACTGCAATACATTTTTTTAATGTTCAGGAAAGTGTATCTGAAAGTACCCGACTTCAGTCGCTCATAGACTACCCTGTGTTTGGCTATTAGAATGGCTGGCAAATTGGCTCAATTACATTCATCTGATCATTTATTGACGTGACGCACACACACACACACAATTAAGGCGATTCCAAATCAGTAACTTCTTCTAAAATAAGAAAACTGAGTGAAAGATGGCATAAAGTGAATCGTACCTCTACTAAACACACACACAAAATGCCTCTAAAAAGCAATGCACAGTGCGTTACCACAAAAGTTGATGTCAACGCGATCACAACATAAGATTGCTATGATGACATGTTGCAGTCAGTTTCATAATCCCACTCAGCGCATAACAAACAAAAACAACTAAATGCTATAACCAAGTACCTACACAGATACGCGTGTGTGTGGCTGTGTAGTGATTCGGGTGTGTAGTGATGCGCCAAACGATGATGACAATGATGAGCTGCAGCATTAGCCGAAGCGCTATGAGCCAACGTATGCTGAAGAATTGCGTGTGCCTCAATTTGATACGTGTGTGCAAGCAGAGCAACATACTATACATGCACACATATGTAAATAGAGCAGAGGTGATAAGGTGAAATGAGTGCGCACCTTCTAAATGCGCGAGTTCAATGACAATGCTAATATACTATTATGCTCTGAGTAGATTTTATATTGCATGCCCGTACAGGTACACATTTACAAGTACACACATGTATATATGTATGTAAATATGCGAGTATGAACTACACTTCATGAATAGACTGAAGCCGCGCCAAGTGAGGCATTGAATTAGTGCATTAGAGTGGGCCCGAGTGCGATGCGATTGAATAATTGAAATATTTGAATTATTTGAATTTCCATGCCGCTTTGAATGAATTGAGATATTAAGAAAAGTTCGCATAAATTTAATAAAGCCATTAGCAACCGCTGCTTGCCAGCATTTGATGTGTTAGCAATCTAACTTAAGTACATACATATGTATGTATATGTATGTGAACTAGGGGTGTCAATTTCGGTCCCGAAAATCTCGAGTTTGCAGGCAAATAATTTTCAAGATTTGTAAATTTTTTCGAAGCATATGAAATGGGAGCTGAAAGAACACTTTTTATACCGAAAAAAGCAACATAGCCCATAACTTTTTAGAGAGGATGGATATTTAGAACGTTTTTTTTTGTTTTCTTTTGAATATAAAAAGTAGTGCATTCATATGTATGCCTCTATTGTAAAAAAGTTCACTAAATTGCTTGATTTTTTTTTTTCAACATAAAATAATTTATATCAAAGCCACATACTTTCCTCTATTCTGTCTCAGTTGTACGAGATTAAAAAATATATGATGAGCTGGCTAGACAGAGGACTCTGGAGACGGTTTCACCGCAAAATGCGAGAAT
The DNA here is from genome assembly GCF_028408465.1 of Anastrepha ludens. Taxonomy (NCBI): domain Eukaryota; kingdom Metazoa; phylum Arthropoda; class Insecta; order Diptera; family Tephritidae; genus Anastrepha; species Anastrepha ludens. The sequence continues at coordinate 26,697,719 of NC_071502.1, read as the reverse complement.
GAGGGTTGGGCTAGTGCGCAAACGTGTAAAATCGTAAGACCCTTCTGGTCACGGGTAGATCGGGGGCACTCGAAGGAACTTCTAAGGCTAACACAGTCGCAGATCTCGAATTTGGTGGATATCCTTACCGGACATTGTCCGTTAGGTGTCCATGCAGTGTGACTTGGGATTGCTTCAAGTTCTTTCTGCAGAAGCCGGAATCATCTCAGCATCTTCTTCTCAGCTGCCCTGTTCTTGTCGGATAAAGATTTAGGCATTCACGCGGTTATTTTTTACTGCACCTGCGGATATTGCGAGTTTAAATTTATCTCACGTGGTGAATTTCTTCAGTAGTTTGAAGCGATTAATACAAACGCAATTAGCCACTGCTGCCCGTCATCCACTAATCCAAAGCTCCTTCTTCCTTTTTCCTCCTGTTTGGTTATTTTCCCTCCCGCGCTATTTTCTTTGATTATATTCCTAAAAATCCCGCGTTCGTAAAAATCGAAAAAATGCACATCACTAATTTATACGCTTTGTACGGCTATCAATTGTCTGCGTGGTATTATGGATTTATGTGTTTTCATGCATTTATGCATAGTTTAATTTTTGCATTTATTGGAATGCTAATATGAACGAGGCGACCGATTGCGCTAACTCATGTACGAGTGGCCTACGATGCCAGGCAGACAGTCAGTCAGGCGATTATGCGATTATGCGGCTTTGTGACTGCGCTTGTAACGGTACCTATGCATCGAATTACACCACTATAAATGGATGGTATCAATGTGTGATTTTGAATCATTTTCATTTCACTTCATTTTATTCCACTTACGGATTTATTGTTGTGATTTAAATTTGAATAATGCCTTTGCCTAGCGATGTAATAATAAAGCATGAAAAAGCTCCTTTATAAAATTAGTATATCAAAGCAGTGTAAGCTATATATGATGAATTGCGTGAAATATAAAATGTGAGTTACACGAGGGCCACCATTTACATTGTGAGACTTGGTAACGCTGATTGGTGCTAGCTGACATTTTAGCTGGAAAGCTACGAATATACATTTGTGACGATACCTGATTCAGAGCCATTTGATATTTGCGCGCGAATTGTGTTGTTCGAAATTACAATAAAAAAAATAATAATAAAAAATTTAGCTCTTTAAAAATTTCGAGCAATGATTTGTTTACAATTTCGATGTGCATTATGCAGGCGAGAATGTAGCGATAAGCTTACTTGCACTTTTGACGAAAAAGTGGCAAACTTTGCCGCTGTAAAATGCTCGTAAAGGGTGATCAGATTAGAGGTACTTCTTCCCAGAATGTGCTTTTGTAAGACAAACTAAATACAAATTTTTTTTCGTTGACATTTCATCATGGAAAGACTTATGCCTTAACAAATCGCCTTACAAATCGAACAATTCTATTACGAAAATCGACGCTCTGTGAAAAGTGTTTATCGCGCGCTCATGCCAACTTATGATGTTCAGCGATGAGGCCCTATTTGACTTAATGACTACGTCAAGACGCAAAAATTGCCAAATTCGGGCTGAGGTGCAACCTGAAACCATTCAAGCCATTGCATCCATTGAAAGCAACCGTTTAGTGCGGCCTATGGGCTGGAGGAATCGACGGCGCTCTTTCTTCAAAGACGAGGCTGGGGCCATTGTAACAGTGAATGGCGAACGCTATCGCACCAAGATAAACGACTTTTTGATGCCAAAAATTAAAGCCGGTGATCTGCACAACAATGAGGTTCCAACAAGACGGCAGACGGCGCTACTTACCATACTCGTACAGCCCGTGAAACAAGGGACTTACTGCGTCGTCGTTTCGGCGAGCAATTCATCTCTCGTCTCGAACCAGTCGATTGGCCACCAAGATCGTGTGATATCACACCTTTCGACATTTATTTGTGAGGATATGTAAAATCTAAATACTCTGTAGATAAATCAGCTTCGATTGGCTTCCATATTACCCAAGTTATTCACGAAATACCGACCGATCGACCGAAGTCCCCTTGAAAGTCAAAGTTCAAAATGGTTGTTTACGGATAGTCGAATTACGGCGCAATTGCGGACAACATTTGAAAGGGATTATCTTTAAAAAATAAATGTCACGAATGGTTCTACACAAAAATAATAAAGATTGCCCAAACAATTTCAATTTTCGTTGTTTTATTTCAATTTAAAATCCGATGCCTCTTAATTGATCACCCTTTATATATATGTTGGCGCTTTTGTTGATTGCTTGGCCGAGCTCCTCCTCCTATTTATGGCGTGCAGTTTTAGGCCGCCTCCGAACGGCAGACGGTGTTTTATGACAGTCTTTTTTCGAGGCAAAAATACACTCGGAGGCTTGCCGCTATTAGAAAAACCTTTTCTATCATTTGGTGTTTCATTCCCATAGCGGGTTTCGAATCCGGATTCTACTGACTCGGCTACAACAACCTCCAAAGTGGTGGAGCAAAATAGGAATAACCTCACCACTTTGAGTGAAAACCATAAAGTAACCTTAATTTGGGTCCCGGGACACCGGAACATAGAAGGTAACGAAAAAGCCGATGAACTAACAAGAGGGGGATCTGCCATGAATAACGTTCTTGCAGTACCGGTATTCACACCATTAGGTGCAGTCAAGCATGCAATTTCCCTAAAATACCTTCGAATCGCAGATTGTAGATGTAGAGACCAGACGAAATGCAAAATCAGCAGGACGTTGTGGTCCACCTAGAACCTCAAGCAATCGTCGACATTGATAAACATGAAACGACGCACTGTGCGGCCGATTCCCGAAAAGCTGGCCAAAACTCAAAAAATTAAGTAATTGATTCAAAATTTCTTACTCGGGGGTTGTCGGGGTCGCTGATTACGAATTTGATCTTAAAATTTTGAAAATCCACCCCCTTCCACCCCTATTGGCCACCCCGTCACATAGCGTATATAGCGTATATTCAAGAACATAATCAAGATGCATGTAAATTTATATGTTTTCGGGGTCGCAAGGTAGCAAGTGGTAGCAGCTGAATCTTATTTTATTCAGTAACCATTACTTTTTTGAGTAACCTTTAATAGGTTTCAAAGCAGCATTTGACGGCGTTGTATTACTATACAGTTTGAAAACTCAAATTTTATAAAAAAAATTGCAAAAAATGTATCTACGTATTGCTGCAGCTAAAAATTTTGTGTCGAGGTATTGATATGTACTAAAGATTTCTCGTATTTTACTAACCTTCCGAAGATGATTCCATTTGGTTTTGTTCAATTTACTCCATTACAAAATCTTTCAAATGTGTACAACTTTCACTATTCATCGACAGTAATACGATGCTCAAACGAAGGCCACGTTGCGACTGAAAATGCAGAGGATACTTAGGGTACAGGACGTTGCTATGAACGGTTTTCACTACTCAAGGCATTACTATAGCCAACCCAAAGACAAAAAAACTCTATCTAGAAATCTTTTTTTCGACTTTTGGCCAGCTTTTTGGGAATCGGCCGCACTGTGCGACGGGACGCCTGTAGACTAACGGCAGTCATAACTGGCTTTTGGTCTATCGGAGAACAAGCCGCCAAAATGGGCATCCCTCACAACACATACTGTCATAGAAAAAGGAAACAATCTTCCATTTCCTCTATGAATATCCTGCCCTATGGAAGGACAGAATGTTAACTCTGGGCAAACCGCTGTTCGAAAGTCTCGAGCAACTGTCTGGCTTAGACGGCAACAGCCTAATAAGGGTTCTAAACCGCACAGACTGGATATCGTCTTGCTGTAAATAACTGTTAAACAAGCTGGATGTGGCAACAAAATGGATGAAGCGCTAGATGGATTCTGGATGAATCACCACTCTAACCAACCAACCAACCATGCCTATTTCATGCTTTTGTTTTATTTCTGTTTTCATAACTAATCTCACAATCTAAATAGTCACCCTGGCATCTACGTATTTGTATGGTATTTATATGAATTTATGTACGTAAATATGTGTGAATGAGTTTATGTGCAAATACGTTTGTGTACAGTTGTCTGAAGAAATGAATTAATGAAATAAGTTTATGTGGAGAAAAAGTTACAAATTACCTTTCACTTTCGTTGTGCGTTATGGTTGCCGCAATGTGTCGTTGTGATATGTTCGTTGTTATTGGCTTCGTTATATGTTACTGATGGTGTTGAGTGAACGCATTCCATACGCGCGCACACACACACACACACACAGGTATACACAATCGAATTGCCACTCAGTGTTTACATTAATGTAGTGTTCACAGGAAGGCACGACAGCCCCTTCGCGTTGCACTGAGTTGTAGGATGTGGCGTCAACTAATGTTGTAGGTTTTGCGACTGTGTCTGCAAGACCTATCAGGGAATGGCGTAATGTAGCAGAAAAATGTCGTTGTCGTTTTTGTTGTTAGTACAATAATTACGACTTTGCTGCAATTAATTTTTTATTGCTTTCCTGTTGTTGCTGTTGCTGGTACTAAATTGTAGTGTTTTGCTCGTGCTATTCTTTTATTGGGATTTATACTCGTGATCTCATTATCGTTTTTCACATTTCATATTCGTTATTCCAACAAATTCTCTAAGTATGCAGGTATTTATAGTAGTTTTTACGAGTTTTCATATAATTTGTTGTTGCAGTTTTTGTTCAATCGCTAATTATTGCAACCAGTTTTAAATGCAATTTTTGTTTTACGAAAATTTCAAATGTTTTAATATTTCTGTAATTTTTTCCTCTATATATTTCTGTATATTTCATTTCAAAATATTAAAGAGGCAAAAAAAGGCAGTGCTATTAGATATAGAATTAGTTGCAAATTAAGAGAAATTTCAAGCCGAGAATAATTTCGGTTTAACTTTGCTTTCCATTTAGACACTTAAACTATTGGCCAGTACATATTTCCAGCTTGGAAGACCGAAACATAGCATCCCAAAAAGAATTTGAAACCATTTGAAATGATTCCCAAATACAAGGTGAATTCCAAAATAAACAAAACTGGCGTCATCAAACTGTGTTTGTTATCAAAAATGAACCGAAATTATCGTTTAAATTGATGGAATCATAGTTGAATATCTCCTAAACATTGATTTATCGCATTTTAACCGATCATTCGGGCTTACGAAAGGTCTGAGCACATTTCATTCCGCACAAGTTAACTGAGGACCAAAAATTGCTCGGAATTCAACATTTAAAGACCTCATTGAAAAGGGGAGAAAAGACGAGATCATCCTTTACAATATTGGAGCTTGTGATAAAACGTTGTGTGTCCAACAAGAACCTGAAACTAAGCGTCAAAGTGCCGAATGGAAAACCCCAGACGAGCCACCCCCAAAAACTCGCGTTTGGAGAAGTCAAAAATCCAGTCGATGCCCATTTATTTTTACGATTCCAAAAGGATTGTCTACAGTGAGTTCATGCCAACGGGCCAAACCGTCAATGCAATTTTCTATCTTGGCGTTTTGAAGCGAAATCGCCCTGAATACCGCGAAGGAGGAAGCTGGTGCTTATTGCATGAGAATGCACCATCTCATCGATCCACTCTTGTGACTTATTTTCTGATTAGAAATCGCATTTTAACCATCAATCACTCACCGTATTCGCCTGATGTGCCTCCCTGTGACTTCGACCTTTTCGGAAAACTGCATTGCAAAAAACATTTTGCGTCCGTCCGTAGAGACCGTCCAAAAGAATTTTACCGACATCCTGAAGGACCTTCCTGTCGGTCAATGACCTGAAACACTCTTTCGAAAAGCTTTTAGATCGCGCAAAACAGTGTTCCGAGGCCAGAGGGAACTGTTTTGAATAAATAAACTCGAAGTTATCAGAACAAAGCTCCTGCCGTTTCTATTTTAGCTCAGTCTTGTTTATTTTGGACTTCTCCTTGTAGAAAAGCCCGTGATCGCCAACGCAGAGTTTTAGAGAACTGGGCTAAATAACTATGGGCTAAATTACTACAGGTACTTATTGACAAGTTTCGACTACTTATTTATTTCTTCTTTAGAATTAATAATTTGTTTATAAAAATATAGTTCATTCTTCTGTTAAGAACATATAAATCCAAGTTCCCAACTTTGACCAAAATACAAACAAAAAAACATAGTTCATTGACCTACAAAAACCATATACATTATAGTTTCAAGCTTTCTATTGTACAAATTACGAAAATGATAAATATGGTTCATTCTTCTATTAAAAATATGTCAATTAAAGTTTCAAACTTTGCGTAAAATACAAACAATAATTTAAAAAATGTTCATAAAAATTTCAAACTTTTTAATCAGAACTTTTTGAAAAATTTCGGGTGTGCAGTTTTATAGCCCATTGAATTTCAACAGAATAAAGTGCAAGTTCGAATTCGCGTTGAGTTTTGACAATTTTTTGGTGGCGCCATTGTAACAGTGAATGAACAGCGTCATGATAAGCGGCATTTTGATGCCGGAAATTGAAGCCCGTGATCTTCACAACATTTGGCCCCAACAAACCGTCGCGACTTGCCATAGACTCCGTGAAACAATGGATTTACTGCGTCGTCGTTTCGGTGAGCAAATTATCTCTCGCCTCCAACAAGTGGATTGCCCACCAAGATCGTGTGATATCACACCTTTGGACTTTTATGTATGGAGACTTTTATATATGGAGGTATGTAACGTCTAAATGCTTTGTGGATAAACTAGCCTTGATTGAGGCATTGGAAGCCAACATTACTAAAGTTATTCACGAGATACCGACCGACCGACCGAACGAAGTTCTCCAGTGAGTCATTAAAAATTGGTGTTTACAGACGGCCGAATTACGGCGCAGTTGCAGCCAACATTTGAAAGGGATCTTTAAAAAATAAATCTCATGAATGGTTCTACATAAAAATAGTAAAGATTGCCCAAACAATTTCAATTTTTGTTGTTTTATTTCAATTTAAAATCCGATACCTCTAAATGAAAATAAACAAGAACGCCGCAAAAAACATCGACGCATTTTTTGAACCACTTTAAGTTTGTATTTTATTGTAACAAAATTGAATGGGCTATAACTGCATACTCGAAATTTTTCTAGCTAAAAAGTGTGAAATTTTTATAAACATTTTTTGATTTTTTTTTTTCATTTTCACAAATTTCAAACTTAGATTTATCAAGATGGAAAGAATAATGAGGTTGCGCCTGTCGTGGTACAGTTGCTTTGCTCGCAGCGAATTTGATAAAATCAGCTGGTTTTCGTGACGTCATCCTAATACAATCGATGATCAGTGTCACCACATTACCAGAATTATAAGAATTAACAAATTTTCAATAGCACTGAAATCTTCTAAGCATAAGCTTTAAATGCAAGAGTGGCTTATTTTAGCCTTTTTTATTTAATTATACTTTTTTTTAACTTCCAATTTTGGTAGCTTTGAATTAAAAAAAAAACACTAAAATCAAAAATTTTCGCATTTGGGATAGAAAAGCCCAAAATTTATTGCGAAGAGCAAAGGCTTGGCAACACTGCAGGACTACACTAATGTGACGTCACGTACTCTCTAATGGATGCAATCTTGCTTTTATCATCCTTGGGATTTATATGGTTTTTGTGGGAGAATGAACTATATTTTCATAATAAAATAATAAAAATGAAATAAGAAACAAAAAAAGTAATTAGAACTTGTCAATAAATTCTTGTGCTGTATAGGGTTTTCCAATAACAGGTGTTACAGGTGAATGGATTGCGCTATCGGGAGATGATTAACGATTTTTTATGGCCGGAATTGGATGTTATTGATCTGGACAACATTTATTTTCAACAAGACGGCGCTACGTGCCACATAAGCAACGAAAACCTTGATCTTTGACGGGAAAAGTTTCCGGACCGTGTTATCTCTCTGTGATCACAATTGGCCACCTCGTGACTTTTTTCTTTGGGGACACGTGAAAGAAAAGGTCTACGCCAACAGCCAACAGCCCAGGGTCGATTCAAGACCTCAAGGATAGAATTCGTGAGGCTATCGAGGACATCGGGCAGCTACTTTGCAATTCGGTTATGGAAAATGCCATGAAAAGGATATTGTCCTGTAAGCGTGGTCGAGGTGGTCATTTTCCTAATGTTATTTCTTTATAATGAAATAAACATCCGATCATTTCTATTAAAAAGTAGCATTTTTCTTTGAATATCAAAATAACACCTCTGATTAGAAAACCCTTTAGTTATTTAACGCAGTATATTACGCGTAGTAAAAAGTAATGGGGTGTGAGTCATGATGTTTTCCACAAATGGCAGGAACTATGGTACAGTTTTAAGACGCTTCCGATGGGCAGATCGTTTTTTATAAGGAGCTTTTTCATGCCAGCTTTTTCAGCTATTAGAAACAACTCTTTGGTGTTTCATGCCCGCGTACTCGAACCCGTGCACTTTCGAATGATAGTCACGCAATAAACTCATTCGGCTATTCCGCCGTATATTAAGCATGCAATTACTAAAAAAAACTTAATATTGGTTGATAACTTTTTTTCGAGAATCAGAAAAAAACAATTTTTTGTGGACAAACTTTTCTGATAATTAACAAAACGATATTTTTTTTAATAGTGAGTGTTTTTTTTAAGGCCAAATGTTTGTGGACAAACTTTTCCGATAATTAACAAACGAAAATTTTTTTATAATATAGTTTTTTTGATAACCAGCGCAATGAAATTTTGTATAACCTTCACATTATTGATGTAAAAAAAATAAAAATTTCTTTTCGTTTATTGATCACCCTATTAACGTTAATGAGTGTGTAGCCCTCCCTGCAAGCTGACGGGAATGAAAAAAAAGAGTTTTTAGTTGTTCTCATCTTTCATGGATTTCTTGATTTATTAACATTTAATAGCTGAAAACTGAAGCGTCCTGACAATCGAAAACCTGTCAAGCAGCCAATTATTAGACGGAATTGATATCTACTTGAAGCAACTTTGACGCTTTTTGTGCATAATTTTATTTAACTCTACTGTTGGTTTTTATTTCTTAAAGAAATTGTGGCGAAATTATATCAGCAGCAAGCCGGTACAAATGCAATTGTAGCTGTGCATGTATGTATGTACGTACGTATCTATGTATATATGTATATATGTATGTATGTATATATGTGTGTATGCATATATGTGTGTGTCAAACCCATGGGTAACTACTAAAAACATACGGATTACAAAAATATGCGGGCTTACACTTCATAGAATCGATGTACGTACATACATTTGACCGATACCGGCATCAATCATTTCGTACTTTAAGCTGGGTATAAATGCATACATACACACTCGTGCAGATATACATATATACAGGCACGATAGTCACATGCATGTATGTATGTTTATTCATTGGGGAAGGCGTGTCAAACTACTTTGTATTTATTGTTGTTTTCTTTACAATTGTTGTCAGACACGCTGTAGCGTCTCGCGGTTTATACGCACGTCGTAGAAATTATTCAACGCTTAGTCACAAGGAATTAACCATTCGAAATTCATATGTGATGTATGTATTTATGGTTCTCAGCGAATGCTTGCCCTTTCATGCACAAATATATGTACATACGTATATAATTTTATAAACACGTACAGTGGCAGATCCATGAAGGGGTCGGAATAAGTTTTCATTTTCGGTTGTGAAAGCTCGCATAGCTTACTCGTATAAGCAGGTACGAATCCACGATTTGCTATTTTCCCTTAACCCCAATGAAAACATTATCCGATAATTTTGTGGCTTCTTCTATGTAAATGCTGATTTTTCAATTGCAGTTCCTGACCCAAAAGTAAATACAAAAACAGTTTGTGAAGTATTACGTTCTGTCCAAGTTTTTATTAGCTCTCAAAGTTCAATAGCGGTCAATAGACTGAGCTCTTGCTTCAATATCGTCCCCTTAGTATTAAAATAGCCTATACATTTTTTGATGTTTTGAGAAAATGAATTTCAAACTTTTTGTCGAAAGTAGCTCTCACTCAAATCTCGTTATGTCTGTAAATATTTATTATTTTTTGACTGACGTTTTGACCCACTTTGTGGAACTAGAATTTGACAAAATTTTGACCACATATAAAATCGACGATGGAGAATCCAAAAATTCAATAAAAAAATAATAGCCTATGAGCACATAGGCTATTGTTATACTAAGGGGACGATATGTACTCGCTGTTCTTTATTTACTCTATCACCTTTTTAGATACCCCAAACAACTATCAAGACTTTATCAAATCGGTTAGCCAGGTTGCTTGTCTAAGACAAGACACTCTAAATGGGCCCTAAGGCCTTCTTTGAAGTGCAGGGCCTCCACAGTGGAGGTGTTGTGCCAACTAAATTTCTTCTTCATCTTCACAACTCCTGCAAAAGTCACTGTGAGGTACACCCATTCTACTGGCTTTGGTGCCCGTTAAAACATCTGTGAGGACGCTGGTAGTTAAACCAGGGCCGTGGAGAGAGTATTCGGGCCTCGGGGGAAACTTGCGGGCCCCGGGGGAAGATGCGGGCCCCTTCAAATTTTTTTTATTTATCAAAATGCGTATTATGTTATAGTGAAATAACATTTAAACATTGAAGAACTCATTGATAAAATTTTTGAAGAATTAATTATGAAATATTGATTAAAATGAATTTTAGAAAACTCTTCAGCAGATCCTAAATAAAAAACGCAGCTGAAAAAAGTTAAAATTTTTTATTCATTTTGTGAGCCTTACAAATATTTGAAAATGACTGCCACGATGCTTAGAATTTTGCTTTTCTTGCTTTAGCTGAGGCAAAAGCTCTTATAATATCATCGAAGTCGAGTTTCCTCGAGTCCGAACCCCTCTGAAAACTCCGGGCCCGGGGGAAAAAGTACCCGATCCCCCCCCCCCCCCCCCTCTCGTCGGGCCTGAGTTGAACTGTTGAATATAAACAGACATTTTGGACGTTTAATATTCAGTTTAGCCAGCGTGCTTTGGAGACCCTACAGTTAGTAATCAGAGACCACCAATCAACAAAAATAATAAGGTTTGTCGGAGGTAAGTTTTTGCTGCTTTGTATGTAGTGTAGATCTCAGATGGAAGACGCTTCACCAGTCTGGGAGTCTAAAGGAGCAATTTAAAGATATTTATTCCGAGTGCACTCCCAATCCAGTGTCATTGACCTTTTTTGAGCCGTCAGTGTAAATATGGTGACCTGATACGACTCTGGTCTGCCAATCTTTCCTGGCAAATATTTGTATTTTATAGTCCATTTTTTTGTCATAATAATAATACTGTGCTGTGTTGTGCTGCCCCTAAGCTTGCAGGAAATTAGATTGCCAGATGGAAAAGTATCCCTGTTTTCTTTGCTTATGAGACAGTAGAGCTAAAACAAAACATTAGATTAAAAAGGATTGGCCTAGTCGGAAAGCGCTAGTTTCCGGTCTACAGAACGAATTAAAAAACCCACCTCCAGTATCAAGAGATCGTATTATTTTACCCCCGTTACACATAAAACTAAGGCTTAAAAACAATTTGTAAAAGGTCTTGACAAAAACGGAAATTGTTTCCTTTTTCTATCAAAAACGTTTCCAAAACTAAGTGCAGAAAAGATAAAAACGGGAATTTTTGATGATCCACAGACAAGATCTTTAATAAAAGACTCAAATTTTACATGACAGAGTTCGAGAAAAACGCATGGAAGAGGTTATTTGACTTGTGCAAAATTTTTTGGGGAATAAAAAAAATTCTGATTATTCGCAACACGTCCGAAAACTAATGAGTCATTTTCAAAGTCCTCAATATTTCTCTGCCACCTCAACTATTTCCCTGCCGATGTTGGGGATCTAAGTGAGGAACAAGAAGAGCGGTGCCACCAGAGCCTTCGTACGATGGAGGAGCGCTATCAGGGCTACTGGAGCGCACACTTGATGGCTGACTATTGTTGGAGCGTTCAGAACAGCTCTCTCTACCTTCAGCTTCAAAAAGAAAATCACAGAAAAGAAAGTTTTTTTCAGCTTAAAAACTAAAAAATACATGATTATCTATGACCCTTTGGAGACGGAGCCGCTCAATGGGCGAGCGTCACTGAGGACGAGAGGTATTGGAGTGCGCAGTAAAAAAAATAAATACGTTGAATGTTATAAAAACTAAGTCTTTATTTGACACAAAAAAAAAGTTTCATAAAATCAAAAAATAATTATAAACAAACTGCTATCACTGCTAATGTTGAAATGCCTGAGTGGATTCCTTATTGCACGGATTTCACTTCCACTTGACGAAGTAATGCGTCATCTTCCGTCTTATCAGATTCAAAGTAATATTCGTCAGAACTGTCACTATCTAACGTATCATCTCTAGATCGCCTAGCCATCCTGCGTAGGATAAAATATATAAAAAGCTTGCAGGTTCCTTTGGCAGTGACACTGTTTAGTTTAATATACATTATGAGGAAGATAAGACTTCATCGCTAATGGCCCCCAATGTCTTTGAATGAAAACGTGACTCTTTTACTATACCTATGCGTATATTATCGCTCAGAACGACAGACGTCGCTGGTCTTGCAGCTATGAACTAATTTGGGTGATTTTATGCCGACACGCGTCCGGATCGGTAAAACGGCTTGGGCGGCTATACCCCGATACTCGTCCCCAAAGTGTTAAATATTAGTGTTTTTTTTATAAAAAGACTTGTGTTTTATATTTTTTTTTAAAGAGCTGATACTGAAATTTCAGTTACAGACCATGAAAAATTGGACTAGGATCATCTGTCATAACTCAATCATCGTGCATGCTGTTGTGCAGTGCAGTCGCATGATACAAGTAAAAACAGGGTTTGAATTGGTCGAGCCAAGGAGCATCAAGAGATTTGGGGGCTCCTTGGGGACTCAGGCTAAAAAACCCTTTGTATTTAGAGCTCTGGAAAGTTAAAGTGTAGATAGTCAAGGAGAAAAGTATCAGAGAAAGAGATGGGAAAGAATAGAGACAGAGACAGAGTCCTTTAGTCCTTTGAGAACTTTCCAGATTCTTTGGTAAATCTGTAAATATCCACCAGTTTTAGTGAACGAATATTACTCATTCTCTCGACATCGGAACCCAAAACTCGTAGCCGTGGTCTAGCAAAGGCAGCACACTCACAGAGAAAGTGCTCAGTGCTATCCGCCTCCTCCAAGCAAGACAGGCACATCGGGGCCTCAATGATTCCAATGGTGGTCATATGCTGAGTTTTGTCCTGTAACGGTATGATTACCATCAACTGAACGTCTTTCCTTCCAAGTTTTAGTAGAAAGTTTGACAGTTTTCTAGTTTTCTATTCGGTCTTGTCACAAAACATTTTGCAGTTCTAGACCGGACCATCGCTCTTTATGTAAATTTCATACATAAGCACTGATCTAATTCATAATTCCTGCGGAACTGATTCCGATTATTGGCTCTGCCTCTTGTGGGGGAACCGCTGAACCACGGTTGGCCAATTCATCGGCAATTTCGTTTTCTTGAACACCGAAGTATCGTGGGACCCATATAAGTACAAGCCCGTTTGTGTCTTGCGATAGAATTAAGCTTCTTCTTACATTCTTGAACAATCTTTGTGGTTTGCTTCGCGTTCTAAAATATCATACTTTCTTTTGTTTAGGGTGTTTGGCGGATTTCCTCGAAATATAGGTGAAGCACAAATTTTTGACTTTTGCACCTTTTTACGCCTTGGTGCTTTCTATCATAGGCCCCGGGACTTTCCCCGAAGAAAGTAGAGGATCATGCAGCCAGACTCAACCTCCCCTTCAATCCCATCTGCAGAAGCTGGCAAGCGGAAAGGGTGAAGGAAAGTCTTTTTCACTACCTATGGGAATGTCTAGGGCTAGTCATGCTCTAGGAGTTTGCTCATTCGGTAAGCCTTTCTTACAGCAAATTAATGAGATCTCAGACATAGAGATAAAGAATTTGCTGCTATACTTGGATCTCACAAAATGAATTTGACTTAGAGGAAGGATCTGAGAAAACAAAAACAACCAACAGAAACAAGACATCACACGAGAACAGTGGTTTTAAAACGGTGCTGGTCGCTAATTAGGATTATTTCAGCAGAAACACGCAACCACTTCAACAACAATAACAACAACACTATACTTTCTCATTTTTGAAAATCACCTTCATAGGTGGGTGTGTTGATGTCCCATTTTCAGTACTAACCCACCTTTCATTCAGATACCTACAGTTTCCCGTGAGTTATCGTTTGTACGGACTGAAATAATGCTGGCCAAACAACCCGAGAGGAATTCCTCAAGTGTTTATAAATGAAAATGAATTATGAGCTATCAAACATATTTGCAAATAAAGGCTATGCACGGGCAATAAAAGTTGATACACCCCCTTCTCAACCCTCTTGGGCCGTCCCTGACATATCAATTTATATGAATGTTTGCCTGCATAAACCATTGACAAGAACGTGAGTCGAAAGCCATAGCAAACTTGATGTTTGTATTTATTTAAATTCATAAGCGCGTGAGTGAGGCGGAGTTGTCGTTTGAGGTGCTGACGAGATGACTTCACTGACAAGCTGCACTATCTCCCTGCGCTATAGTCAGTTTGTAAGTAAGTTTAAGTGTCCCCTGCAGTAAGCCATGCAGGCTGGCTAAACGGCTATCCCCATGGCTGACCAACTGACTGATTTCATTTTTATTAGGCTGTAACATTTTTTGACGATAATAAATTGCCGCTGACTTTTCCACTTCAATTTGTACAACTTTTTAATGAGTTTATAGTTTTCTAAATTGTTTTGTTTTTATATTTTGTTACTTTGTTTGTTTTTACTTGACACTTGCGCTGGTTTAATATCGCATTATGACTTTTGGACGCACTTTTTCTCATACATCTATTCGAGTGTCATTGTTTTTTCGCTACTTTTTTTTCTTGTTGTGCTACAAAGTCACACGCAATTAGAGCAGGGAAAAAGAATAAAAAAAGTTCAACAGTTGCAAGGTAATTTTGTTTAAAACGAAACGAAAAAAACAATTTAAATCAAGTTGGAATTTCACACGCAAAAACTCACATTTTTCAACAATAATTGTATTTATTTTGCATTTGCTTCCTTTTTATTTGCATTTGGTTCTTTTCACTTGGTTCAAACTCTTTTAGCAACACATTTCGCCCCTTTCTTTTTCTACCACTCAACGCTTTAATTACTTTTTAATTATTTGTCACACAAGCAACGCTGGCCAATTTCACAGCGCTTTTGTAGGCTGCCGCGCATGCCACCTGTTCAACGCATCAGCGCTAATTACAACACGCATTTTACATATGGCATTAGAGAAATGAGAAGAAAAAACATTTATTTATTGTATTTATTTGCACCCCGCTTTGCGTCTGGTCTATTTTTAGCAATTACCGCAAAGGCAACAGTTAATTTATGCCAACATCGTAAATAGCTCGTCACTGGTTTGTTTCGTTGTGTTAACAAGAATGTATCATCGGCACATCTTTAGCTGTTTGCTAAGCCACTCACAAACGTTAGAATGTACACATCTCCATACATGCATGCATACATACATACATACATAAGATAGCCGGCGCTCGCATCACACCGTTAAGTGAAAAGTGAAAACGTACGAAAGACTTAAGCGACGAACGTGCGCGTATGCCTGCCTCACAGCTCGATTGCTTGTTTGATTGCCTGCTAAAACACTGCCCGCAACTGCTCATATGCACGTATGCTCACCACGCCAACTGCTTTGCAACTGATTGTATTCGCATGCGCGGCAGTGTTTGCGACTATTGCTGCTGGCGACTTTGTGCTTTCGGCCGATTTCGGTGGTGAACTTTCGGCTGTGCATGCCAATATGTTTTGTGAGAGTCTTATTGTTAAAAGGAGCAATTGTCGTCTCTGCACAATGCTCTGCACTGATTGCAAACACTCACGGCAAACAAAGTATTAGTAACAGTAGTGCTTTTTTGAAAAGATTCGCTCAAACTTGGCTCACTTCATTGACTATGACTCCTTGATAGCCAGGCCTACGGCAGCTTTCATAGAAATGCCATTACGTGTATTGTGATGCCAGTGGACTAGAGGCGAAGTGCTCACTAAATATGAATTTGTTCATAGAAACGAAAGAAAAACTAAGTATTATAAGGAAGTAAATATATCAAAGTTACACTTACACATCACTCGTTTGCTGGTAGAATGTCATAAAGCAAAAATATAAAAAATTCGACAAACATGACTTCAAAGTTTTCAATTTACTAAGCAAATGTAAAAAAAAAGTGTTGACCTACGCCGATGGACATGTTTTTGTTGTAGCAGGAACTATGAAAGCTATTGCTTGTTGTTGTTGTTACTGATTGAATTTTTTTCCTTATTCACTCCTCTCGGAAGCATAGGTCCTCGACAAGATTCCTCCATCGTACCCGGTTCTGTGCTGTTGTCTTTGCACCGTCCTATGGGATGTCGGCATCTGCTAGTTGGCGCAGCATCGACCTTCTCCAAGTGTTTTTTCGACGACCGCGACCAGTGCCATTCTTGTGATGCTAACTGGTGGCTTTCTAAGCTTGCCTCCTAAACATCGCCACTTTCTGCGTATGATTTGCCTAAGGATGGGTTCTTCGTTCGTTAATTTCCACAGTGCGTCGTTACTGAGGGTGTTTGGCCAGAATATACTGCAGATCATGCGGAGGCATTTGCTTGATGCATCTTTACTGATTGAATATTTCTACTAAAATAATCCTAATTAGCGACTAGCGCCTTTCTGCTACCACTGTTCTCGTGTCAAGTCTTGTTTCTGTTGTTTTTTTTTTTTTTGTTTGAGTCAGATCCATTTCGTGAGATCCAAGTATAAGAGGAAACTTTTTAGCTCTATATCAGACCTATGCTGCGAGAACTAAAGCAGCACAGGTCACGGGAATGCTAAGCGGATTAGAGGTAACCATCGATGGGCCAACACCAACTGCGCTAAACTGGAAAGCCAAGCGCAAAGCAGTGGAGGCTGTGCAACGAACAGCGGCACTCAAAGTTTCCTCAGCCTACCGTACTGTCACCAGAGCTGCAGTCTTTATAATCAGGGGGGAGATACCTGTCGATCTCATGGCCCGGAAACGAATGAAGGCGTGGGACCCCAAGAAAAAACACATCATAAATACCGTCGCGGAACGAAGACGGCAAACCATGCAAAACTATGCATTCGTTCCCACGACAGTCGGTTCTTCGTAACCGAAACACCCGGATTTATATCCGGCCAAGGATTGTCACTTCATTAGCATTCCCCGTATGGTAAATGTTTATGCTGCTACAACAACAACAACGATGGGACACTGAACCGATTGGCAGATGGACGGCGAATCAATAGGCAACTGGCCTCAAAGGAACTTCGGGGAAGTGAATTACTTCTTAACTCAATTCCTTTTGGACCACGGATACTTCCGGAGATACCTATATCGCATGAGTAATGTAAGCGACTCCAGGTGCATATACCGCAGAGCACCGAGCGATGACGCTGAATACACTTTCTTTAGTCGCAACAGATGGCTCGCGGAAAGAGATGCTTTTTTGGCATTTAATTATATCAGTCAACCGCAGGTGTGCTCTGTGATTTTCATTATGGATAAAAATATCAAACAAAGAAGTTGGCTTAAATTTTGGGTTTTGAACGAGATTTCATGTGCCGAATCGTTGAAAATGTTGCAGAAAGCCTATGGCGAGTGTGCTTTATCAAAACCACAGGTCAGTGGTATAAGGCTATTGCAGAGGGCCGAGAAGTCGTGGAATGTTTGCCCCGATCTGGTCGCCCATCAACGCCTTCAATGAATGAAAACGTCCACAAAGTCAAGGAAATGGTGCTGGAAAACAATCATTTAAGTTTGAGGCAGGTAGCTCGTGACCTTAGCGGGTCCCACGAATCAATTCGCAACATTTTACACCATCAATTGGGCATGAGATGCGTGGCTGCTCGACTCGCTCCAAGAGAGTTGAATTTCTTTCAAAAAATTCATCGGAAGAAGGTGGCTGATGACATCATAACAGGCGCATCATAACAAGTGATGAGACGTGGATATATGAGTTTGAGATGCAAATTAGTCAATAGCCGGCCGAATAGCGCTATCCACATGAGTCGAAAGCCAAAAAACCCCGTCAAAGTCAGTTAAAAGTGAAGGTCATTCTACTTGTTTTCTTTGATTATCATGGTGTTGTGCACTCGGAGTTCTTTCCCAAATGGTTCTACGAATAAGAATATTATATGGAAGTTATGCAACGTTTGAGAGAGATAGTGCGTAGGAAACGGCCCAATTTGTGCAAAGAAAACTCATGGATCTTGCACAAAGATAACGCACCTCCTCACAAGGCTCATATTTTGAACACTTTTTTGACCAAAAACGCGACAAATATCATCGAACAACCACCGTATTCACTGGATTTAGCCCCCGGTGACTTTTTGCTTTTCCCAAAACTAAAATTGCCACTCCGCGAACGCCGCTTTGAGTCGATAGAGACCATTAAGGAGAATTCGCTGAAGGAGCTGAAGAAGATCTCTTCAAACGCGTTTAAAAGGTGCTTTGATTTAACGCAACGCATTAACAGCCATTAAGAACCGTAATGAAAATGATCAATTTTTAATACGACTGATAACTGGCGATGAAAAATGGTTTACAAAAATATCAAGCGGAAAAGATCGGGCAGCAGGTCAGGTGAACCAACTCAAACAACATCAAAAGCTGATATTCACCAAAAGAAGGTTTTGTTATCAGTTTGGTGGGATTACCAAGGAATTGTCTACTTTGAGCTCTAACCACCCAACCGAGCGATCAATTCTGATGCCTACATTGTATAGATAACGAAATTAAACAATGCAGATGGGGAAAAGCGGCCCGAATTGACAAATCGAAAAGGTATTTTGTTCCATCATGACAATGCAAGGCCACACACATCTGTGGCCACTCGGCAAAAATTATTGCAGCTTGTTTTGCCACATCCACAATATAGTCCTGACCTTACACCATATGATTACGTTTTGTTTCGATCTTTACAAAACTCCTTAAATGGTAAAAATTTCAATAGTGAAGATGATGTCAAATCGTACCTGATTCAGTTTTTTGCTAATAAAAACCAGAAGTTTTATGAACATGGGATTATAATGCTGCCTGGTCATTTATGGTTGATGGCAAAAGGTCATTGATCAAAATGGGCAATACATTACAAAATAAAATTATTTAGTTCTATGAAAAAATTGTCTTTGATTATCTAAAAAAAATCCGCAATTACTTAGTTGCCAACCCAATATATAAAGAGTGATCAGATTGGAGGTATTTTCTTCAATAAGGATTTTTTTGATGGATCGTGCGTGACTACTCTCAAACTTAGTACATCATTTTTTTTCAGTATTCATTGACATTTCATCATGGAAAAACTTACGCCACAACAAATCGTACAATTGTATTACGAAAATCGACGCTCTGTGAAAAGTATTTAACGCGAGCTCAGGCCAACTTATGGTGTTCAGCGATGAGGCCCATTTTTGGCTTAATGGCTACGTCAATAATCGAAATTTCCCTATTTGGGCTGAAGATCAAACCGAAGCCATTCAATAACAGACATTACATCCACTGAAAGTAACCGTTTGGTGCGGCCCTACGTGATGGAGGAATCATCGGCTCATATTTCTTCAAAGACGAGACTGGCGCCAATGTAACAGTGAATGGCGAACGCTATCGCACCATGATAAACGACTTTTTGAGGCCGTAAATTGAAGCCCGTGATCTTCCAACATTTGGCTCCAACAAAACGGCGCTACTTGCCATACAGCACGTGAAACAATGGATTTACTGCGTCGTCGTTTCGGAGAGCAAATTATCTCTCATCTAGAACCAATGCATTGGCCACCAAGATCGTGTGATATGACATCTTTGGACTTTTATGTATGGAGACTTTTATGTATGGAGGTATGTAAAATCTAAATGCTTTGTGGATAAACCAGCTTCGATTGAGGTCTTGGAAGCCAATATTAATCAAGTTATTCACGAGATACCGACCGACTGACCGAAGTCCTCCAGCGAGTTGTTCAAAATTTGAGTTTATGGATGACCGAAGTACGGCGCAGTTGCGGACAACATTTAAAAGGGATTATCTTTGAAAAGTAAATGTCATAAATGGTTCTACACAAAAATAATAAAGATTGCCCAGTCAATTTGTATTTGTGTTGTTTTATTTCAATTTAAATTCCAATACCTCTAAATTGAGCACCCTTTATATATATATATATATATGTATTTATTTATTTAATTATTTATATGAAATCTAATTACAAATCATTAAATTGCACCTAGCACCGGAGGCTATCGACCTCAAGCTCATAAAATCCATGCGCCACTGTGCGAGTAATTCAAAATATTTACTTTTGCTGCCCTCAATGTTGCAGGCGTTAATACCACAATTACCGATAATTACTAAAAACGTTCGTTGGCTAACTCATTGAGCCTTTTTTTTTCTCTTTTTTGGTCATATTTATATTGCACTTGCAAGTGTATGTGTATAAATTTTTGGTTTGTGTTAGTGAATGTTAATTTTAATACCGATATCATTTTTACTTGCGTGTGAATTTGAATTTATTTAAACTCATTGCTCTGCATTCCTCAAGCTGTAAAAATATTAACTGAAATGTGTAAAATTCCGCTTCTTATATTATTTCGGTGAGGCCTGTGGTGTTGTTAGTTCAACCGTACTCGCGCAAAGCAGTCGAATGATGGCGGGTGGCGGCGGTTGGGTAGGACGCGGAGGCGTATTAAATGTACGCAACTTTATAGTGGACAATGCGAGCTCTAAATCTGTTTTTTGACACTCGCATCTACTACTTTTGGTTTTATTTGTCTTTCTAGTTGTTGAATGGATTTAAGCTGAATTGTGGGAATCTGCCGTTGTTTGGCGAATGCTTTTGTTCTGCTGCTACGTCAGTATTTACATCTCAGTATTGAATGGCATAACAATTATTTATGTTTTAATTTATGGCTGCGCTGTTAGACTCATTTCTAATACACATTTATTCGTACATTTACGTACTTGGTAAATTTGCATATGCAGATGAGGCGTGGAAATTTTGGGAATTGAGAAAATAACGGTTTTAGGGCGTAGAAGCATTTCTTATAGCAACATGGGCTTATTTTTTTCTTTAAAAGAGTTTTGCAAGAGGAAAACTGCAGGCTCTCGAAATAGACTATAGAGCAAATTTAATTGCAATCATTGAGCAGCTATGTATGTATGTAAGTTACAGTAGAATTAACACTTGGCAGCAGATTCATGGATTCAGAAAAACTCTCCGCCAAAGGCCTCGAATCATCGTCTTCAGCGCTTTATTGCTTCTAAACCGCTATACTTATAACACATGGACTGAAAAGTCCTGCGCCTAACAAAGAAAACTTGTTTTTTTTTTAGCTTATTCATCAACATAATAGGACTATGAATAAGTTCGCGCGGTTTTGTTTTCGAAATTTGAAACTTTATTGACGTAAAATGGTTACAAATTTAATATTCAAAATATTGTCCATCGCTTACTACTACTTTTTCCCATCTTTCTGGCAATTCACGGATTCCCTTTGTGAAAAATTCGGTCGGTTTTGCCGCAATCCACGAATCGATCCATTTTTTGACTTCATCGTAATTACGGAAGTGCTGGTCAGCCAGGCCATGTTGCATTGATCGGAAGAGATAGTAATCGGATGGCGCAAGGTCTGGACTATACGGCGGGTGGGGTAGGACATCCCATTTGAGCGTTTCTAAGTATGTTTTGACCACTTGTGCAACATGTGGCCGAGCATTGTCATGTTGCAAAATAACTTTGTCGTGTCTATCGGCGTATTGCGGCCGTTTTTCTCGCAGTGCTCGGCTCAAACGCATCAATTGTCGTCGGTAGACATCCCCCGTAATCGTTTCATTCGGTTTCAGTAGCTCATAATACACAACACCCAGCTGGTCCCACCAGATACACAGCATAACCTTCAGGCCATGAATATTCTGCGCCGACGTCGATGTTGAAGCATGGCCAGGGTATCCATACGTTGCCCGACGTTTTGGATTGTCGTAATGGACCCACTTTTCATCGCCAGTCACAATTCGATGCAAAAAACCCTTTCTTTTGTGCCGTTGAAGCAGTTGTTCGCATGCCATAAAACGGCGTTCAACGTGTCTTGGCTTCAATTCATACGGCACCCAATGGCCTACCTTTCGGATCATTCCCATGGCTTTTAAACGTTTGGAAATGGTTGATTGATCAACTCCCAAAGTTTTTGCAACCTCTTCTTGCGTTTGAGCCGGATCTTGATCGAGCAATTCCTCCAATTCGGTATCCATGAACTTTGGCGGCGCACCCTCGCGTTCTTCGTCTTCCAAGCCAAAATCACCACTTTTAAAGCGTGCAAACCACTTCTGGCACGTTCGCTCAGATAGAGCATGCTCACCATAAACTTCCACCAAGATACGACGACTTTCGGCTGCTTTTTTCTTCATATTAAAATAATGAAGAAGAATTCCCCGCAAAAACACATTATTTGGCACGAAATTCGACATTTTCAAGTGTGGTAAAAATATTGTTGTTTACGCTTCAAATAAAAAACTTATACTGACGTTTGTGCCTTACGACAGTAGCTCTCCAATGAATGTTTGGAAATGTGGATCGATGGAATAATAATCAAGTTACGCCATCTGTTGTAAAACTGCACGAACTTATTCATAGTCCTATTAATTTCCATCCATTACAACGCAATTCCAGCGCCGCTTTAACACATCAATTTAGTTTGGAAAATTACTTTTATTCAATTCAAAGTAAAAAATGTGTGAAAATAGTACAAAATTAAGAATCAATTTTCTTTTGCTCGATATGACCACCTTTTGCCTTGACTATGGCCTTGGGACGGTCCAGAAATTAATCGCAAGCTGCCCGAATGTGATTTGCAGGTATTTTGGTCCACTCGCGGACAATTGCTTTTTTCAGCGCCTCGAGACTGGTGAATCTTTTAGTTCAGACCTTCCTCTCCAAAATGGCCCAAAGAGAATAATCCATTGGATTCGCGTCTGGTGAATTTGGGAGCCATTGTGTGGACGTTATGAAGTTCGGAACGTTGTTTTTCAGCCATTCTTGGTTCACTCGAGCTTTGTGAGACGGTGCCGAGTCCTGTTTAAACGTCCATGGTCGGCCACCGAAATGTTTGTCTGCCTATGGCTTCAACGCAAGCTCCAGAATACTTTCCCGATAATATTTCGCATTTACCTTAACGCCAGGCTCGATCGCTCGAGCGCCCATCTGTGGTTACAGCGGCCCAAACCATTACCTGTGGTGAGTGCTGTCTCCTGGTGGCCAATCGTTGACTTAAATTCTCGTATGAAAGGTCAGTGAAATAAATCCTATCGTTGTGGCAGTTTAAAAATTGCTCAATTTGAAAAATTTCCTCGTCAGAAAACACAATATTCGGAAGTTCATCGCTTCGGCCAAGCGAAGCAACTCCTTCGCTCTCTCAAGTCTGACTTTTTGCTGCTTTGGTGTGAGATCATGCGTCTTTTGGATCTTGTAAGGCTTGATTTTGAGATCATTTTTCAGTATGCGGCGGAATACTGCGGAATCAAGCTCGTTTATAAAAGCCGCAAGATGGTTTAAAAGGGATCCCCTAGTGTAAGGAAAAAGTTTCAGTGGTACTTTTTCCCCCGGGCCCGGAGTTTTCAGAGGGGCCCGGACTCGAGATTATACGTATTTATATGAATTATACATCATTTGAAAGGGCCCGCATTTGCAATTTTCCCCCGGGGCCCGGATTTTCCCCCGGGCCCGGATATGCTCTCTACGGCCCTGGGCATTCATCTAAATGCTTAAATGCCTAGTAAAAACCACGTAAACTAACGACCTCGTAAAACAACTGTATTTTATTTATTAAAGTTAAAGCTATCTAAGCGAATTTACAAGATTTCAGTGTGTAAATTTAAGGGGTTTTATACAGTTGGAAAGCCGAGCAAGCCGAGAAAGTGAATATTCCAGAATTTTTTCTGAGAAAAAATTTGTACCCATGCTATGTTATCTTTTAACTGTATTTTAAGACTTAGTATTAGTAAAAATAGTTATTTGGAAAGAAGCTACAGCTGATCTCTGGATGCTCCTCTCAAAAAAGACGTTTTGCGGTGGCCACTATGTCTCTGAGCTGGATCCTCTGAATTTAAAAAACCAAAAAGATTTCGTTCAAGTAATGTTAAATCTAGTAATTAATCGAAGAACTAAGCGAAATGGCGGATTCTCAAAAAAACATCGCTTTTCGACCAAAATTCCGGCCTTAAATTGTTTATAAAAAAAATATTTATCGGTGAAATAATCTTCGATTAATTACTAAAAAATATATTTAAGGAGCTCGTTTTAAAATTTGAGACTAATCGGTTAAGCCGTTTTCAAGTAATGTTGGTCACCGACTTTGAAAACACCATTTTGAGAAAAACGCGTTTAAAGCTCCGGCCTTATAGGTACTTTCAAGCACTCTGAAACGCATTTTCAAATTTGCGTGTAACTTCGAAAATATTCACCGGAACGATATTAAATTTTCTGTGAGTATTCTTAAGGGGTTAGATGGGTTTCGTTGGTTCAAACAATCGATTTATTTTTATTTTTTTTGCTTATTAATTTCTACAACTTCTCAGGAATATTATCCAAAAATTTTCAAGTCGATCCGAATAATAAATTCGGAGATACAGCCTTTGGAATGTGTGCGCTCCAAGCCACTTTTATTGTTACTCAAAACTTTAAACGCGTTTTTCTCGGAACTGTGTTTTCAAAGTCGGTTGTCAACTGTTCTCGAAAACTACTCAACCGATTTGGATGAAATTTTACACAAGTGTTCAAAATACAATTTACTCGTGCTTGAACGAAGGATTTTGGTTTTTTTTTTTTCAATTACAACTATTTAAAAAAAACAAAATGTCAAGCAAATTTTACCGAAATTTTCATTTTTTTGCAAAAATGTTTGCCAAAATTCCAATTTTTACTTTTTCTCTTTCCTTCGTTCAAGCACGAGTTTATGGTCTTAACTAAAGCACTTATTTTTGTTTTTTTATTTTTGATGAGCCTGTCAGGAGTTATTCTGACAACGCGGACGCACCTTTTTTTCGAGGGGTCACCGAAAATGACGTCACAATGGAGGAGTTTTAATTTTTCTTTTTGAAAATTTCAGAAATTATTCTTTAAATATGTATCTATAAGACAGAAAAAGGTTTGAATTAAATAAATAATTTTTTACATAGAAAAAAAAATATTGAAAATGGGCCTTTTTTTACCCGACGAAACCCATGTAACCCCTTAAATATATGTATATTAATAATACATAAGCCATTAAGCGACCCGCATTGCTCGGAGTAACTCTAGAATCAGCCTCACCGAACTAGAATTAGATGATGATCCACGTTCGAACCACATGAGGAATTGTGAGCTCTGCTACAACAACAGCAACAGCAGCAAAAAAATTTATAATTTTCTCAGTTCCAGTAATTTCGAGTTCACTCTTTATTTTTTCATAGTTCAAAATCAATTGCTTACAAATTCATTCATATAAAAAATTAACTGTTACAATAACGTAAAAGTAAAGTAAACAATAACAATGCCATTCGAGCAATTCTTAGTCACTTCAATACATTTGTAGTTTTTCTTATGGTAGAAAATTTTTAATCTAAGTATGTAAGTATACTGATAAGCTATATGACTTATTGTCTAACGGGCTCTTTGCTTTTCATCTTTCCAAGTACACGCTCTATTTCGGGATGAACATTCCGCACTTTGGATAAAGTTTCATAAGCACGATTCAGCTGGCCCGAGAGTACGCAACTAAAACATATGCAACAAATATGATTGAATAAATTTTTTTGATGAAATAAAATTTGAGTAGTTTTAATTGAAATTTAAAATTTTTTATTTAACACAGGGTTCGGCACTCGAAGTGTAACCAACTTCAAACAGCTCGCCCAGCTGATGAACGCGCAGAAGCATTTGTGTGGAAGCACTTTGCCGAGAGTAATCGCAAAAAAAAGAAAATCAGTTATGGATTTCAAACGTAGTAGTGAGATTGCATTATATTTGGCTGGAAAATCAAAACCAGTGATTGTTCGTGAGCTCGAACAACTTAAAGTAAATAAAGAGCCAACATGGCCCTCACGTTAAACAAAAAGAGCATTCGCACTCTCACAGGCGCCCTCACGGGTCACTTCACCTGCAACAAACACTTACATAAATTAGGCATAACTAACACCAGCACCTGCAGATTCTGCTGCGAAGATGAGGAGTCTATGGAACATCTCATTATCGAATGTCCGGGGTTGACGCACAGAAGGAAAAGGTTTTTAAACAAGTTCATGCTTACAGATGAAGACCTTCAATCACTCCCTCAGAAGGAGCTGGTACAATTCATAAGCATACTTAACAGTCAATAGACAGCATAGGGTGCACAATAGATCAATATGGTCGCAGTGCTAAAGGGCTACTCCTTAACCCTTTACAACCATTAACCATTAATTAACAAATAAAGTGTTTGTTTATCGCAAGATTACTCGTTACAATGATACTGGTAGCATCGCGAAACGTCATTGAGGTGGTCAAAAAAAGAAAAAGGCGACTTGAGTGAAACCCTCGACAAAGTGACAATCAAATGGCGAAAGAACTGAAAATATCTGACCGTAGCATCCGCCGCATATGAAAAAAGATCTCAAAGTCCAGCCTTACAAGATCCCGAAGGCGCATGATCTCACGCCAAAGCAGAAACAAGTCTGACTTGAGAGAGCGAAGGAGTTGCTGCGCTTGGCCGAAAACGGTCAATTTCCGAACATTGTGTTTTCTGACGAAAAAGTTTTTCAAATTGAGCAATTCTAAACTCCGAAAACGATAGGGTTTATTTGACCGTGGACGTTTCAACAGGACTCACCGTTTCTGGACCGTCTGAAAGCCATAGTCGAGGAAAAGGTGGTCATATCGAGCAAAAGTAAATTGATTCTTAATTTTGTATTATTTTCACACATTTTTTGCTTTGAAATTAATAAAAATAATTTTCCAAACTAAATTTATGGCCTTTTTAATTGGTTACACTTCGAATTCCGGACCTGTAATAAAAATTTTGGTTTTGGTTTACATCTTTTACTTACAGCAAGGCCGAGCCAGTCAAATTGCCAGTCGTATCCAAGTGCGTGATCCATTTGTCGCTAATGTCTTTTAACAATGGATCGTCCTTTTGCAAGTGAATGCGACCGATGATGAGCGCTTCTTTATAATAATGCTTTGACATGAGCATTTCAATGGCTTCAACATGGTGATGCATTGCTATTATGTAAGTAGCCGCTTGCAGTGCGTAGCCCTGCTCCAACAATTGATCGGCGAATGCTTGGCAGCATTTTTGCCAAAAACTGCAATGATTGTTTCATATCAAAAGAATTAATACATACACATAAAATAAAATATATAAACAAAAATAAAATTACCCATAAGATATGGTAGGTGCGACGGCCACATGCCACTCGGACAGTTGTTTGCTCTGTATACAATTAAGTATCTCCTCTCTGACTGATGAGTTTAATTGTGTCATAAATAAGTTGGGTATGCCGGTAGTTTTTGAGTATCTATGGTGTTTCACTAAGGTAAAAAAAACGAAGTTGATCATAAGCATATAATGGAATATGTTAGGTTAGGTTGAAGCGGTTGTCCACTGTGGGGCACACTAAGGCTCATAGCCCATTGTGATGCCGCGCAGGGAACTTGTACTTATCTCTCCTAAAACCAGTGTGTACTTCTCAAAAATTTCAGAAGATCCATGATTTCCGCAGAACTAAGATCTTCCAATCCATTAAAAAATTGTCTCCCTGAAATGGTAAATCTAAGTCTAGAGAGAGCAGGACAATGACACAAAGGTGCGGGATCGTCTCTTCCTCATCTAGACAACTTCTGAACGAAGTCATGTATTTGCACACCTATCCTCTGGGCGTGCCTGCCGACTAGACAATGCCCCGTTATAACTTAAATCAGTGTGCTACGCCTGTACTTATCTCGTGGCTGGCCAAAATGAAAAAAATAGCTCTAAAAACTAGGTTAGGATGGGCAGCCGCATCGCACATAGAGCCACTTAGACCACGAAATGGGTCCGTTGTGCGCCGCAGGGGCTGGGCTACATTTTCCTTTCCATATTGAACCATTTTGAGCTTTTGATAAAGCGTAAAAGGTTGTTGAAACCTTAAGTGTATAGATTATCTATATTCATTAAGAAGTAGGATCTTAAATATCGGTTCCTGCTTCTGGCTAGAGCCGGACATGTGCAAAAAAGGTGTTGAATTGTTTCCACTCCTCCTCATTTCTGCAGTTACAACAGAAATCATGCATGTAAACGCCTTCACTGATTTCCTATGAGACAATATCCGGTCAGGGCCCCTACTAAGGTCCTAATTTGTAGTCTACTCAATTTTGTAATATTCTTAGACAGACGTAGATTTACCCTAGGCCATCTTTGTCCAGCAATGTCACAGGTATTGACACTATTCCATCCTTGATTTGCAGAACTGATTAGTGCGTATTTAATAAGAAGCTTACAAGTTGCGAGAGGTACCCCCATAAAATTACTTATGTTTGGCATACAGGTACCTTCTCTTGCAAGTTGGTCAGCCCTACAGTTCCCTGGTGCCCAGTCTGTGGAGTGAAACCCAACATAAGAAGATAAGATATTGTTTGGCCATCTCATTAAGAGATTGGTGACAATGTACGACACTCCTCGATGTTATTTGGAATACATCCAGGGCCCCATCTGTTGATGTTATTCTGTTTATCTCTAACCATTTTAAGGCCTATTGAATAGCGTTTATTTCCGCTTGAAAAACACTACAGTGATCCGGTAATTTAAAGGATTCACTGATAGAAAGCTCTTCGCAATATAACCCTAATCCCACACCGGTGTCCATTTTAGGTCCGTCCGTGTAGATCTTAACGCGTGTGTTGGGTAATGGATCTTCTTCAAGCCATTCCAGTCTAGAAGGGATTTTCCTTAAGAAGCAGAGAATGGGAGGGTGATATATCCGTATAGGAGTCTAAGATGGTTGAATGTCCATGTGTGACAGTCTTCCATTGTGAGCTCGCTCTGAGCCTTAAAGCGGAACTGGCCGCTGAGTATTTGCAGAAAAGATCTAGGGGTGGCAGATACAATATGACTCTAAAAACTAATGGTAAGAGAAAACGTAGTTAAAGCTGCTATCTTTTGTAAAACATTTCACTATTTTATTACATCGTGCTTAGCCCCCAACTTCCTGCAGCACATTTCTGACGAATATTTTGTTTTTATTTGCTTCCTTAAAATATTACACCCGTCGTTAGACAATAAGTAATTCATGGAATGAGAGTCATATTGTAGGGCCAATGCCCTCAAGCCCATTCAAATGAAATATGCATAACATTTAAAGCGAATGACTAACAATCAGTGACAAATACGATTAGTTGGCAATTAACTACATAGATTTTGCAAGATCTTTTGGTGTTTGACGGTTGAGCCGACATTGGGTAGATTTCTCTTTATTTGGGAGCCTTCTCATCACACGATTTGTGTGCAACAATAGTCTGCTATGTGTCTGCTCCTAGCGCTTTGTATTGTCTCATCAATAGTATTGATGTCAAGGTCGCGATGAATATCTGCCTTAGCTATGTACCAGTCATGATCCTAAGTATTAGGCTGGACACATTGTGGTATGCTTAGATTACTTTTTGCAGCAGTGCCCCAAAGCTCAATTCCATATTTCCAGATCGGTGCAATTGTCGTTCGATATACAAATACTTTATTTTGCTGAGATAATTTGGATTGAGGTCCAGCAGCCAGTACAATTTCTTAAAACGAGTTTCAAATCTCTTACGTTGTTTCTTTACATGCTCTTGCCAGTTTATTTTTCTGTCGATCATAATGCCCAGATGTTGTTGTTGTAGCAGCAAAAACATTCCCCATACCTACATACGGGAAATGCTGCTGGAGTGACAGTCCTTGGCCGGAAATATAATAAATCCGGGTCGTTCCGCTAGCGTAGAATCGTCTATCGGTGGAACGCTGTGCCCAGATATTTTGATTTGGCGTCAATATGCATGTCGGAATTGGCACATTGGATGATTAATTTTCTGCCACCTTGTATCATCTGGATGTTACATTTTTCATCAACTGCGCCATTTTAAACAGCTCAGCGATATCACACGAAATAGCTTAGCCGCCCCATTTAAAAATATTTTTCTGATTTTTATGAACTCCCATTAAATAAAACTGTGGTGTATAAAAACGATCACGATTTAAAACCCAATTTGTGTCACACATGACCATCAATTAACCCATCAAAATTAAATTCTAGGGAGCTACCTGGAAGCTCAAGTCGTTAGCTATAATAGAAATATGTATGTTAAATTCACGTCCCAAGTCCGTAAAGTCTAGCCAAACCCGGGTGCCCAACGAAGGATTAATATAAGAGATATGTCGCACTACCGATATCCTACATATTTTCATGGTCATTTACGAACACCGCATCCATTATATCGTCCCCTTAGTATAACAATAGCCTATGTGCTCATGGGCTATTATTTTTTTATTGAATTTTTGGATTCTCCATCGTCGATTTTATATGTGGTCAAAATTTTGTCAAATTCTAGTTCCACAAAGTGGGTCAAAACGTCAGTCAAAAAATAATAAATATTTACAGACATAAGGAGATTTGAGTGAGAGCTACTTTCGACAAAAAGTTTGAAATTCATTTTCTCAAAACATCAAAAAATTGATAGGCTATTTTAATACTAAGGGGACGATATATATATATAATTGGCGCGTACACCCCGTTTGGGTGTTTGGCCGAGCTTCTCCTCCTATTTGTGGCGTGCATCTTGATGTTGTTCCACAAATGGAGGGACCTACAGTTTCAAGCCGACTCCGAACGGCAGATATTTTTTTTTTTATGAGGAGCTTTTTCATGGCAGAAATACACTCGGAGGTTTGCCATTGCCTGCCCAGGGGCGACCGCTATTAGAAAAATGTTTTTCTTAATTTTGGTGTTTCACCGAGATTCGAACCTACGTTCTCTCTGTGAATTCCGAATGGTAATCACGAACCAACCCATTCGGCTACGGCGGCCTCAACTTAATCCAGATTATTTGCATAATTACAATTTCCAACTTAGTACTCACATTCCTCTGCCAGTAAATGTTGAGCGTCTGCTTTTGTACCAAATAATTTCGCACAAAGTAAGTTTTTATTTCCCGAACTATCTAAGGCCATATTTAATTTCTCCAAAACATCTTTGTTCAGTTCCTTGGTTGTTAAGTTAAATACAGTCGTTGATTTCTAAAAAAATACAAAACAAAATCTGTGCTCAAAATTAAAGAAATTTTAAATCTCCCACTCACGTGAATGACTCATCAACTTACCTTCATAAAGACGGAAGTGCTGCCCATCGCTAACTTATTTTCATTTTTCTTTACGACTTCTGGCTGTGCTGATACCTCAGCTTTCGCGTTCTTTTCCGATGCGCTGCTCTTTTGAGTAGCCTCTCTTAACTTTAACGCCCCCAACAAATCGACTACTTCAGCACTCTCATCATGCTCTGCCCCATTTGCACCTTCAACTGCCCCCGATGTTTCCTCATAGCTACCCATTGCAGTACGCTTGGCACGACGCTTTTCCGCCGCTGTCACTGGCTTGGACGCATCAGGACGTGTGGGCACCTTCAAGGCCCATTTCACAGATTCCAATGTGTGTGTATTGGAACGCTTCCATTTGCTCGCCGAATAAACCACGGATTGCTCTAAGCGCATATCGAACAATTCGATTGAGGTAGATTTACCGGCACACATCACAATCTGTTCATCCGTTGGCAAGAAGAGGCCGCATGTCATGGGACATGGAAATTGTTTAAGGAATTTCTCATCGTTCGACGTCGAATTCAAGTCCCAAACACGTACACCACCATCGAAACCGCAAGTGAGAAACTCGGCAGCATTACGATTGCTCCATTTAACACAAGCATTCGCAGCCTTTGGATTTTTGATCTCGATGCGACGCACGGGCGTAAGGAGGCCGTCGGGCGAAACCGATTTTAATATGTGTATGTTATTGGCATTGGCCACTACAGCGACGTGATCGCTGGCAATGGCACTCCAGGAGATTTCGGTGATGTAGCGTGGCGCCAATGGCACGTCCTGCATTAGAATGTAGGAGTAAGGAAGACTGGGATTACGATGGAACACCTGTATGTGGCCGCGTTGTGTGCCTACGTAAAGTATGTGGCCGCGCACTGATACCGTTGAAACGCTTTGGACTTCACGGATAATGTGAGCATCTGGGAGATGAAAAAGAGCAAATTGAAAAAGTTCTTGTTTTTGAGCAGAAAATAAAGAAATTAGGCACAAATGCTTCGAATTGCTGTAAATTTTATTTAAAAAAATATGAAATCGCTTGTCTGAAATGTTCTCAAATGAACAAAATTTGTTTTTGTAAAATGGGCGCGCCGTCACATTTTGGCAGGAAATGGCAGGAAATTTTTCAAATTGAACAATTCGTAAACTCCCAAAACAATGGGATTTATTTGACCGACCGTTCATACCGAGAATTTGAGTCATCGATGGGCCACCAAGAGGCAGCACCCGCCAGAGGTAATGGTTTTGGGCCACTGTAACTGCAGGTGGGCGCTCTTCAATCGTTTTCATTGAGCCTGTCGTCAAAGTAAATGCGAAATATTATCGGGAAAGTATTCCGGCGGTTGCTTTGAAGCCGTGGGCAGACAAACATTTCGGAGGCAGACCATGGACGTTTCAAGAATGGCTAAAAAACAACGGTCCGAACTTCATAACGTTCACACAATGGCTCTGAAATTTACCAGACGCGATTCCGATGGATTATTCTCTTTGGACCATTTTGGAGAGCCAGGTCTGAACTAAAAGATTCACCAGTCTCGAGGCGCTAAAAAAACCATTGTGCGCTAGTGGCACAAAAAACCTGTACGTCACATTCGTGCAGCTTGCGATTCGTTTCTGGACCGTCTCAAGGCCTTAGTCAAGGCAAAGGGTAAATTGATTCTTAATTTTGTATTATTTTCACACATTTTTTACTTTGAATTGAATAAAAGTGATTTTCCAAACTAAATTTATGGTCCTTTTTAATTGGTTACACTTCGAGTGCCGGACCCTGTACCTAAATTTATATTAAATATTTTTTACAGGTTTGGTAATTTCGTTACATTTCATTAAATTTTTCAAATCAGATACTGTGTTGTGTCAGCTAAAATTCTAATTCAAATTTATATTTTTTTTATTTAACAAACTGCGTTGTTGTCAGAGTAACCAGTAATAGCAACAGACCATCACGCTGAAATTCGGTGTCTCGATATTATGTGAAGTGAATTGTTTCCAAACAAGTAATACATGGAAATCTAGTTTAAATATAATATTTCCACACGCTGATTGATACACCGAAATGTCAATAAAAGATCAATTAAATCGAATTTTCATGCTATTCCTGGACGATTGCAAAGAGTATGGCTTGGAAGTCGACCCGAATTTTGCCTATTTCTTCGTGCATTTGTTGGCACGCGATGCGCGACTCGGCCTCAACAAGCAGGATCCAAATGCTTGCACTATTTTGCAACTCAGGCAAAATGCCATTGGATTATATAAGAATCAAAACGATCCAACGATGTGCAATTTAAAAATGAACTTTTGCTTTAGAAACTTTCGCGAGTTGAAAATCGAGAATATGAAAGAAATTTACAACGAAAATTTTCAAAGAAAGTTAAATATGCTCGTTAAGGGCATTTTGCAATATCCGGAGACGAGCAGTGACAAGCAGCTCAATGAAATGCTTTACAAAATACAGGTCTTCATTATTGCCTGCTACAATATTGGTGATCCGAAAAATGACGTTGTAAGTAATTGGTAAATATTCTGTGGCTAATAAACTATTTATCTTTAACTTTCCCAACATTTTGTTTGTCCGCCAGCTCTTGAAGCAGACGCATCAAAGTCTGAAAAGTGTGCTTAGCCACGGAGATTTGCAAAACTTTGTGCTGAAGAAACGTTATCATCGTTTGGAGTACCTGCAACGTCTGACCGCTACCGTTTGCGGTATACTAATCTACAACAATTGCGATCCAAACGGCGAGAAGGAAAACATGCGAGATAGTGAGTAAAATTCCAAATTGATAAACAGATTTTTCTAAGAGATTTGCACTTCGACCTCATGGTCTTTTGTGCCCTCTACTCATCATAGTGCCTCATCCAGACCCAGTTCTCTTATTAAACTCAGGATAGAGGTGGGTTGGATTGAGTGTATGTGCCTTTATTCTGGCTGCAGTTGGCCGAGACTTCTCCGCACTCAACCTGCCAAATAACATTTTATACCAAAGAAGTATAAAACTTTTTTCGTATAAAAAAAATTAATAAAATTTTGGTTTTGTTTTACCTGCTTGCGAATTTTAAGGCAGGTGTAAATAGCAGGTAAATAACTTCGGGCATATGTTTACCTCGACTGCATCATATGAAGACCATCCGGTTGGTAAATTTTGCGCCACTGTTTCCAGTGCAGCCGATACAATCTCAACGATAATGCGCCAAATGCTATCTTCCAAATCGTCAATAGTAGCTGACTTATCGGCAAATACTAGATACTTGACGTAACGTAATCCACAAAAAGTAGGGCAAATAATCAAGTCGCATGACTTAGTCGGTGACCTCGGTTGGTCGCCTATTTCTTCCGATTACTCGGCCACTAAAGGTGCGTGATTCCACGATATAGTACATCGCGCTATATAGTACGTATTGCATTGCCTCGCTGGCCAATTAGTATTGCTGTGGGAAACCTGCCTGCGACCTTAGCCTCATCTACAGTTTTGAAAAAGTATTCAAACTAAACCGAACTGGACATTTTTACGGGTAATAGATAGATCGAAGATCGGAGTTCACACGTTCTGGAACTATAGGTAAATTGCACACCACCGCTTTCGATCCACATGCTAAGCCTGGTCCAAAGGCGAGTGGAATACACCACCTTGATCAAAAAGTTACCGGAATATATTCAGAAAATTCAAAATATAAGTTTATTGCTCATAAGTGATATTATCGCCTTCAGAGTCGTCTTCTATTTTTCCATTACTTAAATATTTCATAACACCCAAATAATAGTCTTTATTAACTGTCTGATCTTCTGGCAAAAATTCTGGTCTTACAATTGCATTGTAATCCACCAAAACCGTGAGCACCGCTCTCTTTTTTAACTGAAAACGACGTGGTTTTTCTGGTCTTGTTTCATTCGGAGCTCGCCACTCACGCGCCTGATGTCTGGATTGCGTGTCGTAGTCATAAGCCTCATGTCTCATTTCCAGTAATGATGCGTAATTCAGCTTTGGAAATCATATCTTTGGCGATATCAATCAACGCGGTCCCTTTTTTGTATGAAATTCAGGTCCTTTGGGAATAACGGCCAACTTTGCAGCAATACGGCGCAAACCCAAATAATTAACTAATATGTCCTGAACTTGCGATTATTCAGCAACTTTTCTATGATTTTATTGATGTTTCCATCAGTTTTCGATGTCAATGGCCTGCAACTACGTTCGTCATCCTCGATGGGCTCGTGATCTCTTCTGAAACGTTCATGTCACTCGTAAACGGCTGTCGGCTTTTTTCCTTAGATTATCATTACCGAAACAGTTTCTAAACATTTTTAAAATTTTCGCACCATTAAATCAATTTTTAATGCAACATGCACAATACAAACTCCTTGTTGTTAATTCAAATCCATTTTTAAAACTGTAAGAAATCGGAAACACGTACAGTGGTAGATTTACTCAAGACGCCATAACTTTTGAGCCCTCTACTCATCGCAGTACCTCATCCAGACCCAGTTCTTATATTAAACTCTGAGTAGAGCTGAAACGACAAGAGCCCGTAGCCTGTGCAAATGCACGTGAGCATTCTGTTTATCCTTGGGGAGGATTAGGAGTTTTTGGATTTAACCTGGCGTAACCCCATAGTTTGGTACGAGAAAACCTCCCTTAGCCTCAGCTCTTCACTCCTAAGTTTCTCCTTGATGTTGTGTTGCCCCATAGCAAGGAAGAGCTCGGGTCCTATTAAAGGCAAGGCCGCAGCCTCTCTCGCCAATGCGTCCGCTATTACGTTTACAGTTATAGCCCGGCGTCCTGGGACCCAAATTAGACGAATGTGATTGTGTGTTCCCAGTAGATTAAAGTTTCTCGATACATTCAAACACCAGTGAAAACTTGATTTTACAGGACGGCAGGGACATGAGTGCCGCCTCACTGTCGCTCATAATGGCAAATTCCAGAAATTTCTGTCTAATTTTATCTTTGTACATAGGCAGATGGCACACATCATCTCCACTTGGAAGATGCTTGGAAAACTACCCATCAGCACAGCACGCTAGGTTCTGGGGTCGTCAATTCTAGCGCCTATGCCTTCTAGATTCTTCGAGCCATCTGTGTACCAGTGCAGGATACACTACTAGTTTACATTTAAATGCAGGGTCAAGTCCAGTTTAACTTATCGTTCAGTTTAATTCTGAACTTCTTTTCGAATTTGATGACTTTAATGATATCTGATACATAGTGATAGTGATCTCTGCGTAGCTGGATAAGTAGGAGCTGCAGACTCACCAATTCCATATTCTCAAATGATATCAATTTTCCTTTACCGTAGCCTTCCCTAATAACATTTAACAGGGTACGCTTGGCTGATTGCTGAATGTAAGCTCGAGCACCCCCTCCATCGCAGCTGTGGCGCAGGTCCGCATCGCTCCCGTAATGCAGACGCTTGCTGAGCGCTGAAGCTTAGTTAGCGCTGCCCGCACTGTCGAGAGAGCGGTTCTCGATGCCCAAGCGACCGCTCCATATGTTATCATTGGCCTTTTGATTTTTGGAAGGAGGTTCAACCTGAAAATGTCAGAAACATCTCAGAGGTGCCGTCACACCAATGGTATGTAGGGCACGCTCCCACTAATATTATAACAATCCTCTTCTTCTTCTTCTTAATTGGCGCTATAACCGCTTACGCGATTTTGACCGACCTTAACAAAGCGCGCCAGACGTTTCTTTCTCGTGCTAACCGGCGCCAGTTGAACACACCAAGTGAAGCAAAGTCCTTCTCCACCTGATCTTTCCAACGCAGAGGAGGCCGCCCTCTTCCTCTGCTACCACCAGCTGGTACCGCATCAAATACTTTCAAAGCCGGAGCGTTTGTATCCATTCGGACGACATGACCCAGCCAACGTAGCCGCTGGATCTTTATTCGCTGCGCTATGTCTATGTCGTCGTAAAGCTCATACAGCTCATCGTTCCATCGCCTGCGATATTCGCCGCTGCCAACGTGCAAAGGTCCAAAAATCTTACGCAGAATCTTTCTCTCGAACACTCCAAGCGTCGCTTCATTGGATGTTGCCATCGTCCAAGCTTCTGCGCCATACGTTAGAACGGGCATGATGAGAGTCTTGTAGAGTGTTAGTTTTGTTCGTCGAGAGAGGACTTTACTGCTCAGTTGCCTACTTAGTCCAAAGTAGCACTTGTTGGCAAGAGAGATTTTACGTTGGATTTCAAGGCTGACATTGTTATCGGTGTTAATGCTGGTTCCTAAATAGACAATCCTCTACCTCGGCTAATTCTATCCTTGGACCACAAAAGTATAATTTCTGGGTAGAGCCGCTTTTATGTCCCAAGACACAACAGGTACCTGCGTCCAGGTTCCTCTCCTGTAGGCATGCATATGAAGGCTATACACTGTCGATGGTCCCAATTACTCCCACTCATTGGCCTTGTTATCATGATGTATAGCCATCTTAGGATTCTTGGGCTACAGTACCAGGATTTTCCTGCTATACGTTTGCATATCATGAGAGCCTTTATTGCGCTTTGGATATATTTGTGTCGCGTCGCTTCAAATACGACAGTTTTCTTTATTGGCATGGCCAGTAAGACGAGTATTAGAAACAGTAAAAATGTTGTCGCTAATTTTGGAAATAAATTTCAATTTGTTCGTCAACCGACCGTAAAGGTTGGCATTAGGTTATAAGCATGCGCATGAGAAGGCACACTTGGAAGAAGATAATTTACGGAAACGTTAAAAATTTGTGTTTACTTGGACAACTGTTTCATCAGAAATTCCTATGAAAGTAATATATGTACACTAGGGCGGGTCGATTTAAAAATCGCTCATTGCTCTGTGAAAATCGTATTCTAGGGATCAAAATAAGAAACTTTACCGAAGGAACCATACCTCTAAAGCGAATTAAAAATATCACCATTTTTGGTCTTTACATGAAGAAATCAGCTAAATGGATATGTTTTTTCTTTATTTTTATTTATTTATAATAATATCTATTTTTTCTCTTAAGAAATTTATTAGTCAGAACATATGTAAATGAAAAAATTAATTTAAGTGAGTTATAGAAAAGAAACTAAAAAGTTCGACCCAAATTGGGGGACATCAGAATTCGTTTTAGAGGTATGGTTCCTTCGGCAAAGTTTCTTATTTGGTCCCTAGAATATGATTTTCACAGAGCAATGGGTGATTTTTGCCTCCCCACAAATCGACCCGGCCTAATGTACACATACACAAAAAAGACACCCATTTTAAATGGAAAGCTTTTTCTCTTTTCTACGCAGTCTTAACGGATATTCAAATGGCAAAAACCAACACTAGAGATTCGCTTGAAGCTGCTCTAAAAGACATAGCGCACTACATAGAAAGTGGCATAGAAGTGATGGCTCAACTTATAGAGGTGGACACAAAAACGAAGAAGGTGAATTGCAAATGGCCCATAGAGAAAGTGCGTGAAATCAACAAATACATTGCTTTGTTCAGTTCGTATGAGAAGCTGCTGAAAAATATAGTCCATTCATTCGAAAAGGCCGAGTATCTCATTAGTCTCGATCGAAAGAAAATGGATTGCGTTATAGAGAAAATTAATGATGTTTTAAAGTTTCGCACTGCTATCGAATCGGAATTAGTGTTCGTAAGTACTTTTGCAATATACGATTTTCTATTAATCAGTGGCGAATTTCAGCCCCATTTCAAATATCTCACGGAACTATGGACCTCCTTACAATTATCTCTAAGCTATTTGGTCGAATTGAATAAGCTGAAAGATTTATTAGACGAATCTTTAACTAAAGAAGTGAAGGCGAACTTTCTCAAGCTATTGGAAATTACCGAAGTGCGACGGCAAGTTATCAAAAAAACAATTAAGCCCACGTTCGACGAGTTAATGGAACGCACCAACAAATCACATCCCGCAATGACGTCATTGCAAAATGTTGTACGTATCCGCATTTCTTATATAACAACTCCTATTTCAATGCTTTCCATTTTGCCTTGCAGTCAGATAATTTTGAAAATTATTGTGGCCTAACAATTGCATTAACCAATGGCTTACTATTGCCCGCATTTCTGCAAAAAAAACTTTGTGAGGACTCGAAATTTCGTTTCGGTTTTTCTAATATTGAATTCGCAAAATATGCCGAACGTTATTTTGAAAACTTTATGCACACATTAAAAACGGCCATCTACACTTCTGTGGATCTGCTATTGCTTTTCGATTTGGTTGATGAAATTCTGGAGAAGGACTTTGTGGCAGAAAGCCAAACGCGCAAAGGCAAAATTTCGGAAAGTGGCACCCAAACGGAGATGGTTGTTGTAAACGACCTTAGACCCTCAAATCGCATTAATATCACTTGGAACAAATGGGATTTTCATCGTGAAACTATACATTTGGCATACATCCGTAAGCTGCAGACGCGCTCACAACAGACCGCACTGTCATTTGGCACAATGAACGCACAAAATGAATTCCTGCCGTTCGGACACAGAACATCGTAGTTCCATTGTTTTATATGCAATTATGCCAATTAAATGCAAATAATATAACATTTTTCACTGTACCTACCTTTATTGTCCAAGCTTTCGTCGTAAATGGCTAAAATTTCGTTGCAAACCACAAATATATGATCGCCTTGCCAATCAATGGAGTAAATTGGTTTGCCACAAAACGAATTGAAGGTCATGGTAGGCTTAGCAGCTTCCACATAAATTATGCCAACCTGTTGTGAAATTAAAAAAAAATTAATAAAGGGATG
The DNA here is from genome assembly GCF_028408465.1 of Anastrepha ludens. Taxonomy (NCBI): domain Eukaryota; kingdom Metazoa; phylum Arthropoda; class Insecta; order Diptera; family Tephritidae; genus Anastrepha; species Anastrepha ludens. Next base: position 26,657,703 of record NC_071502.1, on the reverse strand, counting down.
CATTAAATTTTTTGCCAGCCACTAATTGATTTAAGAGAATAAATGCGCTGTAAAAGCGTTTGCTGGAGGTCGGACGTAATTCACTATACGTAGGCGTGCCATAAGTTATGTTACAAATTAAATCCGTTATAGATATGAAAGTATAATACTTTTCATAATGAAGTTAGTTTTATTTAATCATGTAAATATTAGAAAAAAAATTAGATTTTCATTCGAAAAGGTAACCATTTGCTTTTACACAAGCCTTCACAGGCCACTCAGCTATTGCAGCACGCACGGTTTCCATGAATATTGACGTCGCTGCTCGAACTAAGACTCTCCAAATTTCTGTAAGGTCTTCGACAGGCCCTGTTCTCGTATTCTGACCATAATCTGTAGTCCAGTAGATTCAGATCTGGGCTTCCAGACAGCCAATCTTCTGCGGCTATGAACCCAGGAATATTGTTTTTTTGCCACTGCTGGGTGGTTTTTGCCTTATGGGCTGGAGCGCCAAATCTTGCTGGGCGATCCAACGCTCTCCATTCAAGAGAGTACTGCTCAACTACTTCACCACGCCTTCTAAGACATCCTCCTGGGACACTTTTGCCCCGGTCTTAACTCGTTTTTCGCAGAAGTGAAGAGATTGACGCCTTTCCCCACCAAACCATTACGAAGGTTGCATGGTGGCCACGCTGGACACTTGGAACAACATTTTCTGCGTCTTTAGAAGTTTTAGCATGGATTTTGTTGTTGTTGTGGTTGTATCAGTAACTTTGGTCTGTCAGTGTAGTGTAAATCACCGGTCGTCTTCGTCTAGCTCATCTAACGGCAGGCCCAGGAAACTTGCTGTTTCGACAGGTTGGGTCCAGAGGGAGAGGGGTGTTAGATGAATGGGTTTGATGGGGCATGTGAAAAGGTGCTTAGTGTCGTGCGGAGCGCCTTCCTATGCCGGACATATGTTAAATATGTCGGGGTCAATTCTGGATAGGTAGGAGTTTAATCTGCTACAGTACGCTGACGTGCCTCGGAGGCGGCTCAGGCTCAAGCAGGTGTCTACATGGGTGGTAACACCCTAACAGGGAATGTTTGCTGAGCAGTTTATTGTATTCCTTGTGCATGGATTTTGTCGTTTTGCTTATTAAAAACTTCTTCAACAGTGAAAATTTTCTCATCTGTGAAAAGAATATTTTCATAGCCGTCGACCGCATGCCACCGAAGAAGCTGCTTGCATCTGTCGAGTTTAATTTTCTTCAAGCGATGACCAGTTGAGCGACGGAACGCTTTCATGTGGAGATCAACTCTAATTAATCTTGACGTGGATCTGGTCGACACATTCATTTCCCTGGACATGATTTACTGCTTTCTAAGAGGATTTCTGCGAATTCTTTCTCGAACGGCTTTTATGGCTGCACAAACCACGCGCGGACGACCATTTCTTTTGCTGTCTGTCATTTAGACACTTGGGAAAACGATTGATCGTGCAGTAAACAAACTTCCAGAAATATTAAGTTTTTCAGCAATTCGTAAATCTCACTTGCACTTTTACCACACTTTTGCAAAGCAATCACTGAAACTGAGTATAATTTATGAGTGGACAATGCAAAAATAAGGGAACTTTTCTGTGCGAATTTGTTTTCGCCGAATGCATTGTTAAACTTGTCACAGAATTTACGGTAAGACTTAGTATAGCACGCTAAAGTTACTCATGCAGTGTTAAAGAATATCACTCAAATCCACTTACTCTGCCCTCCAACGTGCCAAATGCCAGTTTCTTACTATCAGGGCTCCAAACTAGTGAAAGCACGGACGCATCAACACGCGAGATATAATTTTCGATGAACACATTAGTGGCAGACATCTTTGAAATGTCGATAATGCCGACACGCCGATCAGAGAAGGCCAGCGCAATTCTACAAACAGTTCAATAAGTACATAAGAATTAGCAGAATGTGTAATCTTACTTATTCATATCATCAGGGCACTCGCGCATCGCCGAAACATTCGTAGAAGCGCAGCAGTATTTGAGTAGCATATTTCCCGTATCCAAGTTTTCACAGCTGATCTCCCGATGTGAAGACAAGCACCAGAGTAATTTGGAACGATACGAAGCACTAAAGGACATAACACTGCGCTGCTGAAAACGTTGTTGTGTTTCCTCTTTGAACTTGTAGCGCCGCTGTTGACGCTTTGGCGGCTCTAGTGAAAGGTCATTTATCATTGACCAAAGTGATAGTTCACCAGTTCTATTTGTGGTTAGAAATTGTGTAGAACTCAACCAATCGATGTGAATGCTGGTATCTAAAATATAACAAATTTATATTCCAAACTATACTTCATCTCATATAGCAATATACTTACTTTTACCATGCTTGCCGTTATTCAAAGGGCGTACACTGTCGCAGCTTGCCCCAGTATTTGTATTCCATATCCAAAAATTGCCATCAACGCTCGCTGAGGCCAACAATATAGTGTTGCGTGTATTATTGAGGAAAGTGGAAGAATTATCTTGAGAGCCATAGCCATCAACAGAAGGTTGTTCGGAATTACTTTCTGTAGGCAACTCTTGATTTTCATCCCTCTCTGCTTCTTCTGCTTTAAAACTATTTGTTTCATCTTTTTCTTCTTTGATAGTATCCGTTAACTCTTCATTGTTCACCTCAATTAATTTCTTCTCCAAATCATTTGTTTGCTCTGCATGCACTTCTGCTTGATGGAGTATTTGTTGCTTCGGGTTTACTTCGCCACCATCTACGCGTACATCGTCATCCGAAGAACGATCAGCTATTTCTAAGCTACCTTCTGTTGACTCACGGCTACCTTCTCCACAACTAGATGATAAGTCGTCGGCACGCGATACTTTTTGACAATCAGCGAGCGTGACCTCAGACATTCTTTTGGGGTCCTCCTGATCATAGTTTGGTTCATTCTTCAAAGCATCTATTTCTTCTTTCAAACTTTGGCATGCTTCGGCAAAATCGAAATTCGTCAATACACCACGTTCTACAGCTTTCTCAACGCCTACAAATTCATCAGCTGACTTTGCATCCTTGACTTTCTTTTCCGATTCTGTAGGTGCGCCGAATTCATTTTCCAAATAGTCGTAGTCATAGATGTCGAAGATGTCATCATTTACAGCTGACATTACTGATTTTTTCATGTCCTTTTGCGGTTTGGCATTCTTATTTGAATTAACTTTTGATTTATTTAGATCTTTATTTAAAGACGGCTGCTCTTCTTTTGAAACTTCCTTTGTGGCTTTTTGGGCGATGGGCAACTCTTTTGTTTCAGAAGATCCACGTTTTAATGGTTCTAACATTTTCGGACACCACGACAATGCAGTTATTGAAGCTTCGTGCCCACGAAGTGTGTACAAGGTACTCATACTTTGTAAATCGCCAATTACAACCAGTCCCCGATTGTTGCCTACAGCAAAAATATGTTCATTGTATGGTGAACAGCGCAATACAGTCAGCGTTTGATTTCGTGCCGATACGAACATCTGCCGACGACAGTATGTATTCGATGCAACACAATACACCACTAAATCCTGGGCGTTCATTGACAGAACATTACGATTTTTCATAAAGCTTAAAAGTACATGATCGCCCTGAGGTGATGGTCCATTGCCTTCCATATATAAGGCCGTGCTAAAATGAGCCTTATGACCACTCACCGCACAACCACGATCAAAATCCCAAATCTGTACTGAATTATCCTGTGCCAAAGCTGCGAAATATTTTTGTTGAGCTCCAGGAGTAGAAGGTTTTCCAATTTCAATTGGTCGACCACTTTTAGGCCATCCCGGATCAACATCTATACTCATTATGCTCTGGCGAGTTTGAAACACTTTGATCTGTGGTGACTTGTGTGCTACCCCATCCCCTTGCTCTAAGGGGCCCACATAGTTGATGCTGCGTGATCCTACATAAAGAAAGCCACCATCCGGCGTGCACACACAACCTGTGATATAAAAAATAATACAATTTTGGACCACTGAACAAGCTCTTCACAATTATGAGATTTACCGTTGGTTAAATTCCACTGAGGCGTAATTGGGACTTTCGTCAAAACCATTTTCCCTGCAGGCACGTGCTTAAATCAAATGTCTTCACACAACTTCTCAGTTTTTTTTGTAAACACTTCTCGCGCGGCGTCCTTTCCTTCGCTCATTCAAATCGACCACATTAGTTCAGAAATTTACCTATGGATTGTTAGAGATGCTTAATTTTCGTCGATTTTTCCTAGTTTCGCAAAGCTCAAATACAGGTAGTCCGGTAAGTCATGCAGTGATTTTATATAATCACCAGTAAATCTTATAAACTGGGTGTGTTAATTGAAACGCGTGTCATACATATACACTATTTAGGCTTAATGTCGAATTTTCAAGACACTAAATCATATGGTGCCTCCTTTTCTCGAAAAAAAGTCTCTTATTATAAGATAACATTAAGAAAATATTGTCCTAAGCACTATGAAAAACTCGTGCATTTCATATAAGAATAGAATTAGAAAACTTCAAAATTTCCAAAAAATATATATAATAAAATAAACCCATTTCCTTTCAAGGTTAAGGCAAGGCTGTCACTCCAGCAGTAGTACATATTTTTTCGAAAAAATATGTATTTAATATAATAAAATAGAACAATTTACTCTTAAGACTAAGGCAAGACTGTCACTCCAGCAGTAGTACCCAAAATTTTTTTAAATCTTATTTAAATGGCGGGATAAAAATTCACAAAACGCTAGGATATTCCATCGCCTGTTTCATTTGTAGGCTCAAATCTCCATGCATGAAACAGTAAAATGATAAAAAAATTGTGTCTAATAGCGGTCGCCTATCGGCAAGCAATGGCAAACATTATTCCACCACTTGTTAGATCACTGGTGTGTAATAAGGGAATGCTAAAATTCAGTTATAGCTTCTTTAATAAACAAAAGCCCAAACATTTATAGCCAACTTTATGCAGTTACAACAGCAGCAATAACAACACGTAACCATAGGAATATACTGAGAAAATGTTTAGATATCGCTATTAAAAAACTGTTCAATCCATTGCAAGGTTAACTATAACACATTTGTTTTATTATACGTATTTATTGTCTCGTTGTAAAAGTGTATCGTTAAGTTCATAAAGTACATATAAATATAATCCATACTTGCCTTCTCGTTCATTGATACGTCCGTTTTTTAATGCGAAATTTGATAATCAGCTGTCAATTTTGTTTTGTTTTGAAGTTGTGGTCGTTTCTCCCCCCAAAAATCAAGAAGTATCTCAATTTTTTCCTTTTTCCACTGTGATCGCTTTGTCCTGAAATGTATAAATATGATTTTATTAAATGTTGGACTCAGAAAAGTTTTCGAAATAATTTCTGATTATTTCATAATTACTAATCACCAAGAGATAAATTTTTGATTTTGATTTTCCTGTTAAATTACAAATTTGGGAGTTAAGCTAAGGTAAGAGTTTGCTCTGGGAACTTCAAATATAATATTTTGACGTGATAACGTCTTATAATTCGATTTAACAGGCTGCACGCACGAAAAAATGTGTCGTTACCTTGCTCATTAGTGTTACCTTGCTCATATGTCGTTACCTTGCTCATTGCCGTTACCTTGCTCATTTGTCGTTACCTTGCTTATTGCATTGAATGAACTGCAAGCGAAAGCGCGGAACGAACGACAAAGCAAACAAAGCAAACGAACGGCAACGTTCGACATCTTGCTCTCTCCTATTTAAGTGAGAGTATATATGTATGTATATGCGCATATGTACATATATAAATTCACGTATTTGTATTTTTTATTATATATGAAGGAATAAATGTATGGTAATATTTACCATATACCTTATAAGATATGTTGTATACTACTATATATACTTATATAAACATGCATACATACATATACTTTGGTGCAATTTTCAAAAAGAACAAATCTATATGTAAAGATGCATACAAATCATATGGATATATCAAATATACGAATATATTCCGCACGCAAGCAAATGTAAGCTAATGTGCTTGAACTGCAAGCGAGAGCGCGGAACGAACGACAAAGAGCACAATCGGCCCCCGCGTTCGGCAACGTTCGACATCTGGCTCTGTCCTACTTGAGTGAGCATATATATGTATGTATATATGCATTTGTATATAAATTCACATACTTGTATTTGCATATGCCTTCTTGCCGTGTGCATGGTAATGAACCATTCTCTGTTGAGAATAAACGATGATAGGAAAAATAGGAAATGAAAGGGAGTGTTTCAAGTGTAAAATGTCTTGAGAAAGTCAAATCGATGATAATGCCTCTTAGTGTTGTTGACTTATTAACGTCTGATGCACAATCGAAATTGAAGATATCTTTTATGAATTTGATAAATGTTTCGTCATTTTTCACGTTTGTGTAAATGTAACTTGACCTATTCCATTGCAATTCCATTTACCTCCTCCTCTATATCCATACAAAATATCTATCAAACAAATAAAATTAAAATTTTGTTTTGAAAATTGCAACCATTCCATCAATATTTTCTTATGACGTTGTCACGTTAAACTATCGTCAGTAAACCGACTTTACAGACAACCTCTTTTTTAACTTTAACGAATTAGTTTTGTATTTGCCAATTGAATGTTTGGTCTTTTACTTTTACCATCTCTGAAATTCTAGTTACTGTACGATACCTGCAGTTATATTCCAATTCGAAAAAAGAATGTAGGGTTCGTGTCTGTTTTTTTTAAAAGAAACAGAGAGGATCATTTGCCCTAATATGTAAAGCAACTTATCACGAAAATAAAAGTTTTTATTAGTTAAGTGATTTGAAAAAATATATCGAACACGCAGTAATCGAACTAAAATCAGCTGTTCACTTCCTTCAATTGTTGGATCAAAACAAACCGAAATAATCAGCTGATTGCAATTGAATGGAGGCGTGACGAAATCGCGAAACCTTGCAATTTATTTAAAAACAAAACAATCATTTGTACACGCCGCGAATTAAACAAACATGATTTTACAGAGAGCTCTCTGTCGTAACTGGACCCGGCAAATAGCGTGATTATTATTAAAATTATTCATATGTAAGAGTCAGAATACTTAAATTCCATCAAATTTCAGCGAACCACTGATGCCTAGCTACAGTAGTAAGTTCCTGCGGCCACGTACGATAGTTCTTCGCACTATGCGAAGCAGTCCCCGACATGACCGTCCACCTCAGAGTAAAAATCTGCAAACATCTCCACCGTTCGAGAATTATGCCTTCGGCGGTGCAGTGCCGCCAAGTAATGTAGTGAAAGCAGTAATTTTTACAGGCGCGGTAATTTAAAAGTAATACTGATTGGGCGAATTTCTCAATGAGTAACATCTTAAATTTTGTAGTTTAGTGTTGGCTGCTTTATGGGTGTCACCATATTGGAGTATGAGAATGCGCGCAATATGATGTTAGAGAAGGCACGTCTAAGTAAATTTCCATGGCTAAAACGACAGACGGTTAACCAAGAACAAAATGTTTGGCCAGAAGTAAAGCAGGAATTGCAACTCCACTGGGATAAATTAACGCCTGGTGAGCGGGTGTTTGTGCCATTGTGCGCGCTGAATGTGTTGGTGTTTGGACTTTGGCGTGTGCCAGCCTTACGTAACACAATGATGACTTACTTTTGCTCGAACCCCGCGGGGCGTAAGTTTCAATAACTGAAAGTCTAATAATATATATATATCTATATTGTATCCACTTATGTATTCCAAGGTGCAATTTGTTGGCCAATGTTCCTGTCGACTTTCAGTCATTACTCCATGTTTCATCTCTTCGCTAATATGTATGTGCTGCACAGCTTTTCCCGTGCGGCTGTATTATCTTTGGGAAAAGAACAATTTTTAGGAGTGTATTTGAGCGCTGGTGTGGTTGCTAGTCTCACGAGTATTCTCTACAAGACGGTGACAGCAAAACCAGGTCTTTCGATAGGCGCGGTGAGTGTGAAAGAAAGCATCACTACTTTGATCGCTTATTTGAAAATATGATTCTACATAAACGATTATGTGCTAAAAACTTTTGATTATTTACATGTTTAATGTTTACTAGATGAATTATTAAAAAAGAAATACTCCAATTTCAGTCGGGTGCGATAATGGCGATTTTGGCCTATGTTTGTGCAAAGTATCCTGATACTCAATTAAGCATACTATTCCTACCCATGCTCAATTTCTCGGCCGGTGCTGTAAGTTCTCAGACATCAAAATGACTTAATTATATTCTTACATAATCACATGTTTTGTTCTCCAAAAGGCCATTAAAGTGATCATGGGTTTCGATTTGGCCGGTTGCATTCTAGGGTGGAAATTCTTTGACCACGCAGCCCATTTGGGTGGTGCTCTCTTTGGACTGTAAGTTACAATGTCATAGTGAGGAGTACAAATGTGTTGTAACGTCATAATTCTTTGCAGCTTTTGGGTCTATTACGGTACTGAATTGTGGCAAAAACGATTACCGTTCCTTACAATGTATCATGACCTACGTAAAACCAAATAACCGAGATGTTCATTCATTGGTAGCCGGAGTAAATACAATTGTAATTCTGCTTTAGATAACATAATCGTAAATTCGTAGTTGAGCGAAGTACATTGAAACAAAAAAACAATTGTAGCTCAGCACATTATCATGATTTTAGGTAGTGAAACAGAGTCACACATTTTTATGTGTTCTTCTGTATTTTAAATTTCTAATGGGAAAGCGAATAAATGCAAATTACATAAATATATTTCTATACAATTCAGTCTTTTATAATTCTTTTCTTCTTTTATTCTGCATCTGAGAAGACTGCGATTCATGTGCCGTTGTTGATGCCGCTTTTCCGTTTAAGCGCTGTCTATGGTTAATTTCAGATTTCCGTACTAACATTTTTTGCCGAAGTTCATCCACAGTTTCGTACTCTGGAGCGTAAGAGATATGAAGTATGCCGCCATAAAACTCTTGCGCGTCTAAGTAGAGTTTTGCAAGCCGTGCTGACGGCACTTTTGAAAATTTCACATGAAACACATCAGTGAAGGCCTCCAAATCAACTAGAGAGAAAAATTATAAATTAAGCACAACAAATGGCTATTTTAATAATTAACCTTTTTTAGCCAACTGCTCTGTTACACAAAGGAGAAATTCCATTTCTCCACATCGTTGGAGCTTGGACTTTAATTCCTGTTTTAAATTAATTTTTGGAACTCCAAATACTAGAAGGTGTTTCGATTCATTCGCCACGGTATATACCTTCAAATATTAAGGATAATTGAGGACTTGTTATTTGTATATTGTTAGGAAAACTACCTTGACCGCTCTTAATCGACGCCCTTTTCGGTAATCCAAACGATTCAGACAATACTTTTGACGATTATGGTGAGTGAAACCGTTCGCATCAGCCATATTTCGTTGATTGCCTTTTGTTGGATCGACTAATGCTTATTTTATTCTTTAGCCATATTTTTACATATTTCTTGAAAAAGTTTCTCCTGCATATGGTATTCATTGTTTACATGAAGTGGAAAAATTGCCAGCCAATTATTTTGAAATCAATACAAATATTTTCTTATTCAAAAATTACTTTCGGAAAAATTCTAATTTAGTGGCAGCTCCAGTGCAGAGTTGATAACCACTAGAAATAAGGTAATTCACGCTTTGTACTAGGGGCAGTGCTAGTTTAAATGAGATGCATTTTTTAAACTGAGTTTAAAATTGACCGATTAAACTTTATATATTGCGCAATTCAAAGACATAAAGGAGTGAGTGGGAATTTTTTATTTTATTTTTTATTTTTTTTGTTTTTATACATTTGGGGTTAATGTTCGAATAATGGTGTTTATAATACGATGAATCACGAAGTCACTTTATTTGCCTATGTTCATGAATAAATCGGGATATGTCGCTAGGTAGGATGACTTCGGCTGTGATTGTTTGTGTAACGGAAATGTCCTTGGCGATTGTATCTGCCAGTGTGTTACCCTGGGTGCCGGAGTGCCTAGGTATCCACATGATTTTGATGCTGCTCAAATTCAAAATGATATTGTGAAGATATTTGAATTATCAATCAATAGTATTAAAGGTGAAAAATATGCAGACGAAAAAAGTTATGCCTTGTGAAAGCGGAGTGCTATAGCATCTATTAGTTTCGTTTTTAGCGTAATGATGAGAACAATTGACTGTCAAACTCAAACGAACAGAGATAATGACACCCAGTGACTGCTGACAATAGGCCGGTGGCAGCAGCGGTGGGATGAGTCACAAAGCAGACGTTGGACCTACAAACTCATAAACACGTGTTGATGAGTGGTTAATGAGAATACATGGAGACGCCGACTATCACCTTTCACAGTTGCTCAGCGGGCGTGGCTGTTTTCAGGAATACCTGCACCGTTTTAAGCTGGCAAACAGCCCTTTCTGTCCAAACTGCCCGAATACAGACGAAAACGCAGAACACGTCATGTTTTATTGCGACCGCTTTAGAGAGGAGCGAGCTATACTGGAGCAAGCCCTGGGTCATCAACCGTCCTGCAGCACCCTCCTACGAGATATGTGCGCAACCAGCGGTAAGTGGGAGGCAACGCAAGTGGGAGTAATTGAGACTATCGACGGTGTGTAGCCTTCATACGCCTACAGGAGAGGAACCTGGACGCAGGTACCTGTTGTGTCTTCGGACATAAACGCGGCTCTACCCAGAAGTTATACTTTTGTGGTCCCAGGGTAGAACTAGCCGAGGTGGAGGATTGTTATAGTATTAGTGGGAGCGTACCCCACATACTATTGGTGTGACGGCACCTTTGAGATGTTTTTTGACATTTTGATTCTACTTAAAAAAAAAAAACTCCCAGCGTGCAATATTATTCTTCATTATTCTTGGGCAGCAAAACCCTCAATTTTTGCTGTCATCTACATATTGTAAACAAACCAACAGTTTGAGGTTTGCCACACCTTTCCATTCTTCACCTTTGCATTCATTTCATTTTCACACTATGGTCATGAAACATCAAATTTTGGCAAACGTATTCTAATATAGGTATATTTCTAGTATGAAAATGTTACTCATAAAAAAGCTTCCCTTCAGAGTCAGCATAATGCAAAGTATACCCGCTCCAACCATTTCATCAAGAGGGGCATGTTGGATAAATGGTTGTATCAGGTATAGTATGGTTGTACAACCGATTTCCATATTAAAATGTTGTAAGTTTTGGTAGGCGGGGTTAGCAGTAGTACAATGAGTTGGAATGTGTATACGCATATTGTACAACCAACTTTGTTAACATTTTTACTTTCACAGAAAGTAATTTTAATTAAAATTAAAAAAAAAATGAAAAGCAAAACACAAAAACTAAAATAAAAATTGAAGAAATAAAAATAAATTAAAAATAAACAAAAAAAAAATAGAAATATAAAAAAATATTTAAAAAAAAATTTATAGAAATTAAAAAAAAATAAAAAAAAAACTTTATAAAAATTAAGAAAAAAATAAGAAATAAATAAAAATAACAAAACAAATAACCAAAAAAAACTTTACAACATTAAAAAAAAAAAATAATCAAAAAAATTAAGAAAAATTAGGAAAACAAGAAGAAATAAACAAAATAACATTTCATCAATTATTATTACTGAAAAAATTTCACTTCATTCCTGCATTTTGCGAAATGTTCAACACCCGGAATATGAGAATAATAAAGTTGGACAACGCATTGTATATCAACGCGTGTACACTAAAGAGCCAAAGGCTGTCTGTACCATTGATAACTGGATTCGAAACTCTTTTTCCCGTGAGTCAAAATGTGAATTATTTACACGGTGTATAGAATACCAAAGGTGGTGCCTTCCGAAAACCGCTACTTAATTTTTCCAAAGTTGATATCATCACTAGAAATAAAACAATACAAACAAACGGAAGAGAAATTACATGTTTGCAAATATTTAATGAATGACTTAGTAATATTGTGATTTTAGGATTTGGGACATTTAAACTAAAGAAACTAATAAAAATACTTCCAAACGTAGTTATTTTGCGCCGTGGCAAGAAAATGTGAAATATTTTAAGTTAAAACAAAATTAATTTCATTATTAAGGAAAAGTTACTCGACATCTACATATATTATCTGATGTAGGTACTTGAGAGCTCGTCAAGAGACATTATACGACACATCATTTCTATACTATTACTATTGTTTATTGTAATACTTAATACTATTAACTGGAAATAAATAAACAAATATAAAAAAATATGTATGGAAATTTCTTGTTTTGGCATTATGTATTGCTTACGCTTACTCTTCTTCACAAACAAGTAATTTCTCTTCCTTTTGTTGGAACACTCGGAAGCCGCAATCTTGCTTTATATCATACAATTCAGTGGTACAATATAATTTATTGGCTTAATACATTAACCTTTTTACTTTTCCTTCTTACTTGAATAAAAATTCCTGCAAAATATGTACATATATCGCGACATTAACGTGTCGATATGTTTTCGTCAGTTATTTTTGGCGCATAATTTCTGGCAGCTAGCCATAAACTGAACGTTATTTATGGTCTGAGCAGTAACATTATTAGCAAGAGAAATTTGAACAAAACTGTCGAACTTGATCGATATCGTGTAGAGTAGATTTAGAGTTGCCCCAACAAAAGTTAACCTCTATGAACGCAGTCTAAGCAATAACACAGATCACTTTGACATCCAAACCACCAAATCGCAAGAAAACCCAAATTAGCTACTGATATCACCTTGCACGGATTCGCCTTGCAGGAATCCGTAAGCTGCAACAACAGCAACAAAAACAATGTGTCTCCAAAAAACAAAGTCGAACTCTGATGAGTTCTGAATTGCAAGGCTAAACATGTACACGATCAGACCCTTTACATAAATGAACCTCTTTACAGGTCAAATTTTCCACGCTAGGGCACCGTTGAAAACAACCATAGGAAACGGCGCACTTTCTTGAATTTATACAGAAGGAGTCAGATGTGTAAGGCGCCAGGAAAGACCCTTTGGCGTCAAAGTGCTTCTTCGAACAAAGGCCTATGCTATTGTAACTTGCTAAACTGCAATATGAACTAGCAGCACTGTCGCTGCTATTATTGTGAAATTCATTGGTATAGTAAATATTGCAATATTTAGCGATATCAACATGAACATGTCTGATCATGTTCGTGTTGCGGGAATATTGGATACTACGTCATTCTCTCTCCACCAATTCATCGCCTTCCGTTATGTCACTCACCTCCCTTTTTCCAGAGAGCTTTGATGTACATACATTCATATATGTATGTATGAAATCAAGGTTCTCTACCTTTACATCTTTTAAATTAGTTTACATACATACATACATATCTACCCAGCTAGCAAGAAAATGTACGTTTTGTGGAACGTGCACTTTTTCTATCCATGAAACAACGGAAGATCATCGGTAATTGTAGATTTGGTATTGGAAATCATTTTATAACTTTTACAAAACAGCTTCAAAATTGTGCAAGAACAAATTTAAAAATATGTGAAGATTTTCAAGGAAAACCAGCTGCGAAAACAAGCCTTTGCTTAACATTAAAGCATATTGTAGGTGCATACATTAATGATATTATTTACTATTATGAGTAAGATTTAAAATGAACTACGTTTTCTTAATTTACAGATAGTTATCGTCCAGATTTTCAAGGACTTGATAAGTATGCATTATATTACTTAACGCTAAAAATTGGAAAAGAAACAAAAACTACGATACTACGTAACGAAAAAAATAATCAAAAGTAGGCTTATGAATTGCAGTTATATAATTTAATCGCATACACCGAATTAATTACCAATTTAAGAAATAAAACGAAAACAAGAAGGAAGTACTATAATAGGAAATGGATGACAAACGCTTCCATGAGCGTATAAGAAATATATTTAGAAGTTATTAAAAAATGGATGAATGAAGTGTATTCGAAAATTCGTGAAAATTTATCCGTTTTTAGACATGCCAAAATGTCGTGTTTGAATGTTTTCTTTAATGGACGAAGATATCCGAAAAACGTACGAAAACTGATACCACTTTCGGATGAAATGTCGGTATGTCATCAGAATTTCCGTTTTCGGATACGATTGCGAACTTTTTGCCAGCTGGGCACATGTACAATGTATACATTAACGTTCTCTACTGGGCATACGTGCGATTTTGCTCCGTAACGGATGAGCAATGACTTACATACACACACAAGTAAATATTTTGCGGTGAGCGGTAATGAGTAAAAGTTTGTACAGGTGAAGATATATCTTTATTCACATATAAAGGAGTACTTGGAAATGTTTTTGGTATTTATACATAATGTTGATATCTTATAGCATTTAAGTTCTTTGGCAAAAACACGATCTTTCGTTTTAATACATGGCATCCTTAATTTATGCTTGCATCAAAATAAATGAATTTTGATTTTGGAGAGTTTCTGACATTCTTCATTTGTAATGAATTCTACAATCCCTCCAATTCGCATTCTTCATCGACTTTCTCTCTCACACATTCGTAAACAAGTACACTGAGCAACAACAATTTTTTTCCCGCCATAACATTGCGCGAATGCACCTGAAATTGCTTATAAGAGGGTTCGTCGCCGATTGCTTGTTCAATAATTTTTCTGACGTTGAATGAGTTCTATTTAAGTTGTGATAGGGAGCGGCGCATTGTAAATTAAACACATTTTAAATTAAATTATTGTGTGATATTCCATTCTCTTTTCGTTTGATCCATCTAATATAAGAAAAAATGGCATTTGCTGGCAAAGAAAATATCTCTGAAAATATGGAGAAATTTTCGCTGAAGGTGAGTGTAATTATCGGATTTTTGTGGCGCTGTCACGTTTTTGCTGATGCTGTTCTTTTATTTTGCTTATTTACATACATTTTCGTATTGCTGGTTGCAGAGTCCAAGAAAAATTTTGACGGACGTTAATAACACGCGCAAAATGTCTATCGGTGACGAGGATGTAACGAAAGTCCAACAGGACACGGCTGCAGTGGAACAAGTGACAACGCTGGCCAGTAAGCCTGCAGCACCTTTTGACCCAACAATTGAGCCATTGCTGAAAGAGAACCCACGTCGTTTTGTAATTATGCCCATCGAATATCCTGATATATGGCGGATGTACAAGAACGTAAGTTTTGAAGACGGTTTCTTTAAAATATTAAATATTATTTATAAAACTACAACAAATATCGATTGGCATAAGTTATAAACTAGTTCGGCGAAGTGAAAGAGGTTATCTCCAATATAAGGCATATGCATATTTATCAGCCGGCAAATTGCGCGGCCACTGCTTTGTGGAAAAATACAATGCTGGTGGCGTTGACGTTGGCAGCATGACATGATTCGACATGTTTGGTTTCAGTACATTCGCGTACACTACGTCATTAACTTTCTCGAGTGACTATCTGCTTTCATTCTATCTATGAAATTAGTTCGGTAAATACCAAATCATCTGCGGTGGTGTTATATACATATGTATGTGTGTATAAACCTGTGTGATTATTTCGGCATAACGGCTTTTTGTGCTAAGCAATGACCCATGCTCGAATGAGTAAGTGCAGGTGGGGTAGAGGAAGTGTTACAAATTGGCGCGCAGCTAATCGCTGTAGATTGCAGTGGTGGCGGCAAATTTTTCCCGCGCGCGCTCTTTTTGGTTTTATTTTTTTTGCGCGTTTTTCTCATAAGTTGCACATTGCATATTTATGTGTACATACATACATATGTTTATGGCATATGTGTTGATATACTGAGTTATAAGGTACATGCATACATATATATGCAATTGAAAAACGCCTTCTTCTTCTTGAGTGGCGCATAAACTGTGTAAGCGATTTCGGCCAAGTTTAACAAGGTGTTCCTCCTGGGTAGAACGTCTACACCCATGATGGCCATGATCCAGCCAGCTCAATTGCTGCACCATATTTAGCTCATATTTTTCCATCGTGGGCAATATACGTCGCCACCAACGTGCAAAGGTGCAAAAATCTTTTGGAAAATCTCTTGAACCTATGCTTATATGTATGTAGGCATTATGTGTGTAGTATACAATTTGGGTTCTGAGTAATGCATGAATACATAAATACATATATTCGAGATAGAGAGTAAACCTTGAGCATTTTTGTTTTTACCAATGCTATAATGTTTTGTTTGTATTTACGTTTCATTATTTTGCAATTAATACATCCGTGTACCTGTATTTGAGTGCTGTTGGCCTGTCGAATGGTCACGTCTTCAGATAACCCCAAAAATGTTCAGAACGATGAAAGGAGTCGATTCATGCGAGAACGATATTTAATGGAAACTTGGTACACAATAACCAAAAAAAAATTGAGAAAATGTTCGGTGCCATGTCCACTTTGGTGTAAATGCGTTTACGTCGATAACGACTTAATATACCTGATATACATAGATTCGACATATATTAATATTCAGATTGGATGGAACAGTGTCCGCTTTTTATAGGTTAAAACTATATTTCCGACTGTTTATCTGGAGTTTGTTTGATTTTAAAAATTAAGAGCCTAACTATATTGGGGTTGACTTTCTATTGCTACCACGATAAATTTGCTTATAGTGCGTGAATCGAATTTAAAAATTAAAACACACAAATGTAATCACCATATCAGCCTTTTGATTTATTGTAATTTTTTTTTAATTACCATTAAAAATTAATAGCTACTTCACGTTAAAAATGCTTAATTTTTGCATAAGCTTGAAAAAACTCCCTATTACAGTCACTTATTTTACTTAAAACAAGCACAGAAAAGTAACAATATTCACTTACAAACACTCCTTATTAATTCAAGATTTGGTTTAAAGCTATTTTTGCTCAATAATATTACGAGTTTTATTAAAATTCTATTATTACAAATGTTCTTCTAAGCGTCCACAGTAAATGTGCGAGACGAACTGTCAAAGGAACGATAGTGAGAAAGGAATAAAGCGATTAATTAATTTCGAATAAAAGTTTGGCGCTTTTTTGTTTGGAAATGTACAAAAAAAAAAAAAATCTTTTTTATAAAAAATGAAAATTTGGAATAAAAAATCGCGCGATTTAGCCCTAAATTGAATTTCACCAAGTATGCGTCGCTATGCAATGTTCTGTCCGAACCGAATTTACTTCTTCCTTACTTGTTTTTAAGTTATAATTGCATTAAAAAAATGTGAAAAAGGCTTTAAGTCAATCAGCGTATCATTTTATATTTTTTCGGGCTGCAATATATTTTATCTGCCACCGAATGGTTTTGGGGTGTGACTAACATCCGAAAGTGGTGCACCACAGGTTCGAAACACCAAATGATAGAAATATTTTTTCTATCCACCGCTCTCGGCAGACAGTTGAACACTTCCTAGTGTATTTCTGCCATTAAAAAGTTCCACATACAAAAAAAAATCTGCCGTTCGGAGGCGGCGTAAAATTGTAGGTCGCTCCGTTTGTGGAAAACTATCGAGGCTCGCGCCACAAATAATAGGAGGAGGAGCTCGATCATACACCCAAAAATGGTGTATGCGCCCATCATAATATATATGTATACATATATATATGTATACGTGTAATATATTTTATCGATTTATTTGTATATTAAAACTAACAAAATAAAATTTTTGATCCTACAGGCAGAAGCATCTTTCTGGACAGTAGAAGAAGTCGATCTATCCAAAGACATGGATGACTGGGCCCGTCTTACGGACAACGAGCGGCATTTTATTTCACATGTGTTGGCATTCTTTGCCGCTTCTGATGGCATAGTGAATGAAAATTTAGTTGAACGCTTCAGCCAGGAAGTGCAAATTACGGAGGCGCGTTGCTTCTACGGCTTTCAAATCGCCATGGAAAACGTTCATTCCGAAATGTACAGCATACTAATTGATACATATATTAAAGATTCCAAGCAAAGGGATTACTTGTTCAATGCTATCGAGACGATGCCTGCCGTAAAGCGCAAGGCTGATTGGGCGCTTGCTTGGATTTCATCAAAATCTGCCAACTTTGGCGAACGCATAATTGCATTTGCCGCCGTCGAAGGCATATTCTTTAGTGGTAGTTTTGCTTCGATCTTCTGGCTGAAGAAACGTGGTTTGATGCCAGGTCTGACGTTCTCCAATGAACTAATCTCACGGGATGAAGGCCTGCATTGTGATTTCGCTTGTCTAATGTTCCATCACTTGGTGCAAAAACCGAGCAAAGAGCGTATTATCGAAATTATTGCTGAAGCTGTCAAAATAGAACAAGAATTCTTAACCGATGCTTTACCCGTGAACTTGATTGGCATGAATTGCAGTCTGATGTCAGAGTACATTGAATTTGTAGCAGATCGCTTGCTGGTCGAATTGGGAGTGAACAAGGTAAAATTATATTGTACATTGTAAAATATATGCGCATCCACATTCATTAATTGCAATCATTAATTTGTTTTACAGATCTACAATTCACAGAACCCATTCAGTTTTATGGAGCTTATCTCATTAGATGGTAAAACGAATTTCTTTGAAAAGAAAGTGGGCGAATATCAGAAATTGGGCGTTACCGCGAAACGCATGGATCATGCCTTCACGCTAGATGCGGATTTCTAAAATCTTACTTGTACCTACCATTTGTAGATATACTTATAATATACTATATATATTAAGATAAGAATCTAGTTTATAGAAAACTGTAGCAATTTCTTTAAATTTGTTTACAATACTACTTACCTGACATTGGCACTACTATTTTTTCTAGTTATGTATATTTTTATTGTATATCATCGACATTTCCACAATGATTTCATTTTTAAATTTGCAAATATACACATACATTGCTCGTTAGTTAAGAAGAAATATAGACTAAACTAAATTTTAGCGCAACAGTAGATTGTATGTAATAAAACGAAAACAAAAATATGACCAGTTTATGTAATGTGCATGGAATTGAAGGTTTCTCGCATTGAAAATCGGTAAGTACACTAAACGCTTGTCTACTGTGGGTAATGCGTAGAAGCTTGTATCTATCGAGAGTGATATAGGACTTGGTTAGTTGGACGATAGGTACTTTCATATGCCTTTTTGATCTCACGATGCATTTATTGTCATCACTTAAAGCACACGTGTATATTAGCTTTTTCGAGCGGATCAAGGATCCACCATGATCAATGCCATTTGAACAAACGTGTTCATGTTTTCATTCCGGGAGACATCGGAACTTAATCAAATCGGGCAGATTGGATGATTTTTCTATATAAAAGGGCATAAAAATACATTTTAAATAAAATTCCGAGAAGAAATTGTGTTATACATGGCATGATTACATTAAGGCTATGTTCAGAAACGCATTATAATGCGCAGTACTTGCAGCGCCGGCAGCACTGTCAATGTGACAATTCATGCAACTGATAGATTTGTTGAAAAATTGCAAATAGATTTGTTGCATTTATGAACGCGCTGTGCAGTAAAATGGAATTGTTACTAAGTTTGGTCATGGACGATGTATGTGAGGAAAACCCGATAGTCTTTTATTAAATTTAAGAAGAAAAAAAAACCGTGTAAAGCTTAGAAGAAGGACATATCTTGTCAAAAGTTTAATATCAAAACGGAAAATACCCAAAAATAAGTCTTTTTTGAAACAATAAAATCGTTTCCCGAGGATGTATTTTATTCTCATTTTCGAATGAATTGGTCCACTTTTCGCTGGGCGATGTTTCTATCTATTTTTAAATCTTTATTTGTACATTGTACTAGCGTATTTATTGGCAGTGTGAAAATTTTTGCTGCAAATAATGCACGACTTTTGATACAAAAATGACGTTTAAGAACGCGTTGCATTTGCAGTACTGCCATATTTGCATTTTTGAACGCACTGCTCACTCTGAAATGGTATGTTGCGCATTATAATACATTGTTGAACATACCCTAGGTTAAATGAAGCGGGTTGCTGGAAGAAAAAAACAACGTATGGTCATGCCAGTCTACTATTGAAGCAAACTCAGTTCGTCTTGGGGAGGGTTGTCCCACGGTGACTTTCAACAGGAATTTCTGTCTGTTCCTGAAGCAAATATGTAGTTTGTAACAATTGTTACAAATTATCACGTTTTGGTGTTCACGTACCCAAAAACTTGCAAAGTTGGGGAAAATGAGAGAGCAAAATGATATTTAATTTTGAGGGAACGTTGCACGTTTTTACTGTATCAATTTTTACTTGTAAGAATTTGCAAGTGAGAACAACAGCTGATCGCAAAATAGAAATAAACACGAATTAAAATTTGCGAATTGCAAATGCTAATGGAATGTTCTTCATCTGACAGCGATGATGAAATGGAACAAATTATTGTGGACAACATGATTCCTAAGCTCGTTATTTTGAATTTTATTTGCATTATTTTTTTTTATTTAGCACGAGGTAGCTTAAGTGAAAAAATGTTTAATTTTTGTGATTTTCCTGTAAATATTTAGCTATTCGTCAAATTTGAAAATTGTTACTAGCTCTGTGTTCATGCACTTTTTTTTATATTTTTCCCTTTGAGAGAGAATTCTAAGAAATTAAGTTACTGGCAAGTAACTGGATAATTTTTACATGAACAGACCTAATCATAACTTATAGTTAATCCTAACACTAAATGCAAATGCAATTTCTAGTTTAAAATTTATTTCAATTTACAATTTAAATGTATATGAGTATATAGAGGAGACAGCCTCTGTAGCTAATGCTTTGAAGTAAAGTAAAATGAGTAAGTAAAATAATAATATGAATTTAATATTATTTGTCTGTTCTAAATATTCAATAACAGCTACTGCATCAGAAATCGTAGTCAATGCACAAGCCCACGCTGCTAATGTGGCCAAGCAATACTAGTACTCTACTAAAAGTTTTGTTTTACTAATTGACATTTTTCCTACAGGGCAGCGGATATGACTTAAAACAGGCATATGTACATACTTATGAGTGTGTGTGGGTCAACGAAACGACTTTTATTATAAATGTTTAAAAAACGACTAGCGTAATATAATGAAAGGAGGAGACATGTCTAGTATGAGCGTAAATTTATCCTTGAAGAAATAAGTCGACACGTGCTACAAAATCACGTAAAATACGAATAAGCACAAGGTGCAAAACAAGACGCTCTATCTCTTAACCCAAATAAAGGTTAGTTTCTTTAGTCGCCCGTTATTTGCGGATGATACTGAGAGAGCAATTTGTGTTTCTCAGTTGTTTGAAATCGGTGGCACTTTTTTTTTAGCAAATTTGTTGAAACTGTCAAACTTTCGATGAGATGAGCGGCCATATCAGCGATTTGACTTTTATCGAAATCTAATAACTCCCTTTAATTCTATTGAAATTCAATTTTATACAATAATAATAAAAGAAAAAAATGAGTTGCACATTTAGAAGCTGCAAAAATACAAGACACTAATGCAAGAAAGCCAGTAAACAGTTTTTTAAATTTCGAAATACCATAATTTATTGCCATCTATTAACAATGTGGCGACGCTGCTAGCAATATGAACAAATTTCAAACTGCAAAAACTCCAGAATCCGTCAGGAATGCCTTATATTTGAAGTTAATCACTACTACTTAAAATATAAAATCGAAATTCAGAGAAATTAAAACTGATTTTTATTTACGCGCGAAAAAATGTGATTGTTTCTAGTTATTTGTGAGTTTATGAGTTTATTGCATTTGCATCCGCTCTTTTGTAAGAGCAATTCATAGTTACCCGAAATTCTCCCAGAAATGAAAGAATTTGTGTGAGTGAATTTGCAAATTTTTATCACACTCGTACACATACCTATACATACATACATGCATACGTACCGGGAGCCGGTTTGTAAATGTTGAGAGTGATTTTAGAAAAACATGTACATATGTATGTACATATGTAGTTGGAAAAAGCTTTCAGAAGCATAAATACTTGCATATATGCATTTGTATATTGAGTGTTTTCTGTTCTGTTTTTTGTTTTTTTACAAAACACACAAAAACAAAAACCAAGTCGATGAATGAGCGGAATTAAAGCGCTGCCGCAACCATAAATAATGTAATATGAAACTTTCTCATTTTGTTGCAGAGAGGAGGGTTTTTAGCATCAAAGCTGAATAAGTCCCCCGACGAATAGTTGGCACGCGATAACGGAATTATTACTAGTTACATCATATGCATTGGTTGCCAATGGCTGTCGCAACAAAGCTCTTGGAAAATCAGTCAGAAAATCTTAAAATGCTCTTTAACGATTTGGGAAGGAATTGTCCAGAATTTTCTAATTTTTTTATTAATATACATAAAAAACACATCCTTGAATAGGGGCATTTTTATAAAAACATTCAGGAAAACTTTGAAAACAAAAAAAATTAACGTATTAAAATTCGGTTTTGCATTTTTTTGCAGTTCTAATCAACGGTATTACATCGCGGCAAGGACACAAATTTCCAGCACCCCTTAAGAAGTGAAATCATCCCCTAATTAACTAAAAGTTATTTTAATGTAAAAAAGAAAGATATTACAAGCGGTATCGCTTATTAGCTCGTATTGAATTTGCTAGAACCAGATGTTGTGCTGACGTAATTATAGAGTTTTGCTAAACATTTTTTTGTTTTTATAAGCAATTTTTTTCTTAAGGTTCCCTTAATTTGGTTCCCGTTAATTTGACTTTCTTGCCTACATTAGCTTAACCTAACCCAACTCAACTTGATTTCACGTAATTCTCTTTTTACACGATAGATCATAGATACGTTCCCAAAAACTTGGTGTAGCAAAAAAAAAAAGAAAGTGTAAAAAGAGAGTTAGGTGAAAAAAATTAAAAAAAAAAAATGTTTAAAGTTCAATTAAGAAATTATTTCGTACTTACACATTTTAATTCATTAAATATATTATAAGAAATAAACTATTAAATTATTATTACTATTTTTATTATAATCTTAATTATTGGTTTATATCACGAATGAAACCAAGGTATATTAAATTGATCTAACTAACATTATAAATAATATAAATAAAATAGGATTGTAGTTAATTATAACATTTGATTTGCATTCAAAAAGTATTGAATTTTCAATCTATCTTATTAAATCTATTTATTTAAAACTTCAAGAGAAAAGAAATAACTTTATCATTAATCCCCAAAATTAATATTTTAAATAAACTACCTCCTGATATTATACAATTAACTTTATATTCAACAACATTGATTTCTAGTCTTATTTTTATTCAAATAAATCATCCATTAGCAATAGGATTAATATTATTAATTCAAACATTACACATTTGTCTTCTAACTGGATTAATGGCTAAAAGATTCTGATTCTCATATGTATATTATTATTTTTAATTTTCCTAGGAGGAGTATTAGTATTATTCATTTACATTACATCCCTAGCATCAAATGAAATATTTTCAGTTTCAATGAAAACAGCCTATTCATTTATATTAATTTTCATTTTATTAATAAGTAAGAGCAAAATCTACTGGGTCTCAGTGAAATGTTGATGGATCTGTAAAAAGTAAAAAAAAATCTTGTAAAATAAAGTTTTAATTATAGTCTGAATGAATTTTTGAATTTCGAAAAATTTTGCAATTTTCGGCATTTAAAAAAAAAGTATGCGCTTTAAGTAATAAATGTCACACTTTAATTATGTTTATAAAATTTTTTAATAGAATATAATTAATAAAAATAAAAATATTTAATAAAAATATCAAAAATCCGGCTCGACAGACTATAGTGAAAACACATTCGAATATTTTAAAAATTGTATGAGTTATCATGCAGACCACGCCGGAAAAAGTAGTTTCTTGAAAAACGAGTTTAAACTTTCAAGTGCATTTTCGCTCGAGGTCGTCAGGCTGTTACATTTTCTACCATAACTTTGTATATTGTATGTGGGGAATTTTTACAATCGACTTCCACAGAAATACGCCTAAAACTATAAAGAATATGGTAATAATCTAATAATAAATAAAAAAAAAATCTATTTTTCTTGGAAATTCTGGACGTATGTAACCCCTTAAATCAAATTCGTGTAAAAAGAGAATTAGGTGTATTTACAATATTTTTCTAATAATAACCTGTTAATCAAATTCGTGTAAAGAAAACTCATGTAAAAAGGGAATTTTTGTTTACAATTTTTTTCTAATAATAATCTGTAAAAAATGGATTTTTTGAAAAATCTGGACGTATGTGACCCTTAAATCAAAAAAACTTATGTAAAAAGAGAATTATGTGTATTTACTACTTTTTTTACAATATTAATAACCTGTAAAAAAATCGATTTTTTGAAAATTCTGGACATACGTAACCTCTTAAATCAAATTAGTGTAAAAAATTCGTGTAAAAAGAGAATTACTCCTACTTACTAATTTTTGTTTACAATATTTTTCTAATTTGGCACCCTTTTTATTAACTCTCTCTCGCGCATTTCATCTAAAATTGCGTCACATCAAAGTTATGCTCACTTTTACGTTTCACTCGGCTCAATCTTGCATTCTATTCGTATCATTCTTGGTGAATCAGTAGTGCTGCGGCACTCATTGGGTTCGAAGTGCTTAACGACAAGTGGAGGAGGTTGTTGGCGAAAAGTTAAGTGCATTTTAAATTTCAAAGCGAACTAAGGTGAATTATAAAGAGCAAACAGAAAGGAAAAAACATAACAAAAAGTTTATACAAATTCTTTAGAAATGTATGTTACAAAAATATATTTTTATTAAATAAAACTTAAGCAATCAACCAAATTATTTTATTTACTTTCATAACTCAAAATGTTGACAAGCCTTAAACAATCTTATATACGAGATTATACAACTATTTTAAACATATTTTAAACGTGTGTGTTGGTAAAAATCTGCGCGAGTAAATAAGTTAAAGAATAAAGTGAGGGTGATAGTTTAAATCCAAATTTAAAGGCACTAAGTTTACTTTTGAATCCAATTGATTTAAAAATCAACTTCCCTAATCGCTAGCAATCAAGGAAAAGTCTTTCGGTAATTTAGTAATCCATCATCATTAACAAATTTGTCTGTCTGTCTGTTATTAAAATAGTACTCGTGCTTAACACTGTATGCATGTATGTATGTATATCTATGCACGTGTATGCATGCCAATGTGAGTATTTACACACAAAGCTCGTTATCGATTTTTTTTAATGGTGACCAATGCCAATATTGACAATTAAGTACCTCTGTACTGTTGTAATGGTCACCGTAGCCGAATCTTTGTGCGTGTCTATTATTCGGTAGAGACCTGGTTCGAAAGCCACTGTACGCATGGCAAACCAAATGATGGAAAAAGTTTTCCTAATAACCAGGCCGGCAAGCAAACCTTCACGAAAAAGCATGTTTCCCATATGTGCCCATAATTATGAAAGTGGTCTAGGTCATGTATTTATTGTTTCGAGATATTTAATGAATTGCGCTTGGATAAGTTAAAAAATATTTTTATATTTTGCGAGATTATAATTTATAATTTTCTTAGTCTTGATAATGGAAATTTATTATCAAAATTAAATTTTGTATGAATTTTATACGAAAATATTGGTTTTAAAGTATAATTGACTTAGACCATTTTCAAAATTAATTGAAGGTCCTGTAAATGACTTAATGCAACTCATAGTTCATGAGTTTTATTTGAAACAGTAACTTTAATGAAATAATTCATGAAAATTTATTAATAGTTTTGAAAAAGTAAACCATTTTATAATCTTTTCAAGTTTTTAAAATTCTTAAAATATTCATGTTAAAATGGATCCCGTACATCCCGTATGGTAGTAAACACATAATCTATAATACAAAAATGAATCGCAAAATGTGTTGGTAAGCGCACAACGCATGGACCAATCTTAACAATTCTTTTTTTAAAATGTTCCTTGCAATCCAAGGATGGTTTGTACGGCGAGAAAAAATCGAATAATTTCCGGGAAAACACTAAAACAGCCCTTTTCTTTTTCCCTTACAAATATTGCGCGTTCGTGTGTGTGCGTGGTAGAGTTGGAGGATCTAATGCGTTCACACAAGAGTGATAATATCGTGAACCCGACCAAATTGAAACGTCAAAAAATGTAAGAGCTATAGATTTGATTGGCCTCGCAATATTCTTTTTTTTGTTTCAGTTTCAGAATGAGTTAAGGAATGATTTCCTTCACTAATAATAAATGAAAATAGTTAAGTAAATTCTAAGAATAATCATGCAGGGCTGGACAAATCCAAACATATTTTAAGAACACCAAAAGAAAAACAAACATTATTAATTAATCTAGAAAACCCATGTTTCTCACATGGTCAATTGTATGTTGCCTGTTCCCGTGTTGGAAAACCATCAGATTTCTTTTTATATTCACCAGGTAATCAAATAAAAAACATTGTATATCATGAAGCACTGCAATAAAAATAAAATTGCAGCTGACCCTTTTCTTTAATTCTCCGTCAGAACAGAACCGTCACCATGATGATAGGGCGGTGTGTGAGGGTCAGCAGAGTAAAATCTATTTGACAGAACGAAGTCTGTCGGGTCAGCTAGTATCTTTATATTTTTCTTCCGTTACTGGCCTAGGGGTGCGATATAATGGAAGTAGTTTAATATCTTCGTATATTTTTGGTCTTCCTCTTTTGGGTGAAAGATCCAAAACGTGGAATTTATAACGTGGAACATTTTATGAGGTTAATTTTTCAAGAAACGCATCCATTGAATTTTCATTCAAGAGACAAATTCGCCCGCAGTATATTTTACAATACTATTTTTGTTTGTGGTTCTTCTAGTGACTTCGTCGAAATAAAATCCGGCTGTGAGATTCGTTTTACCGAAAATGGTTTTTTCCCTACACTTTTTTGTCAATTCATAATAATGCTTGTATAAGTAAGTTGTTTTTTTCTTTTCATTTCTATCAAACCGAAATCACGGTCGTTCGGTAGAAAGGAATATCCCGATACTAAAAATTTGTGGTCTACCGTTTCAACGTTATTATTATTTGACTGAGCAATTTTCGTCCATGTTAATGCTGCATTAATGTTACGATTTTGAGTTACGTCATTGTAAGCTATTACGTGTTTTTGAGTAATAATTGTAAAAGTTATCGCTGTTTGTAAGGAGTCCGTTTATCCAGAAGTTCCTTGTGGTGATCATCACAAGTCCTTGGAGATTCATCTAAAATCAATCGGGCAAGAGAATCTGGTGCTTGATCGAAGCTTTTCTTTTTTATTTGTTTCAAAATTATCAATATGGCGGCCTCAGGAAATATTTTTCAGATTTTCGAGACAACAACCGACAATTAATTGATTAAAAAAAATCGAAATTTTTGAAAAAAAGACCTTCGATCAGACAGGAGTGCTTATGTTTTTCAAAAGCAGTATACATTTTATTGAAATCTACCAAGTAGTTTGTAAGTTACAGTGATCACCAGTTCAAAAAACAAAGTTTTGAGAAAAACGAATTAAAAGTTTTGCTATCTGCTGCGGAGCTCCGAAGCGCCCTTCGTTAATTGTTGAATAACTCGAAAAGTATTTGTCGGATTCACTTCAAATTTTCACACAATATTTTTAAGAAAATGGAAAAAAATCCAATTTTCTGAAAATTCTGACTACACCTATGCAGTGTTAAAAATTCATGGCGCTATCTACAGGTATAGTTCACAAATTTAGGCATAGTAAATTAAGCACTTTGAAACCGTTTTTCTCACATTTTAGATTTTTTCGGTTAGTTTGAAAGTAGGACTTTGAGAGTAGGTAACACACAAGAATGATAGAAACAAGACTGAGAGTGCGTTACGTTGGTGCAGTTGCATGAGAGACTTATGAATATGCGAAAAAGAATGCTGGAAGAAGAAGAAGTTACACAAACACCGCACGAACAAATTGCACAAGTGCGACGTCACAGCAAGAATGATAGAAACAAGATTGCGCCCATTAGAGAGTGCGTGACGTCGTATTAGCTTAGTTGTGCAGTGTTGCCAACCGTTTGCTCTTCGCAATAAATGTAGTGGTTTTTTATACCCAAAATGCGATATTTTTTAAGTTTGGTGTTTGTTTCGTTTTTTTTATAATTCAAAGCTACCGAAACTGTAAGTTAAAATAAAAATGTATTATTAAACAAAAGAATGTTAAAAAAGGCCACTCTGTGAAGATTTTAGTGTTAATGAATATTTGTTGGTTCTTATAAAATTTGATATTTTGAAAGTGAAAATTAAACTTTTTGCTCCTTTTAAGGTTATGCAAGAATATTAAATCATCTTCTCTCGACTCTTCTTAACATTGAAGACCATTCTACCTTTTTAAAAAGCGTTTGAATTTACTGAATGCGAATAATTGTTCCACCGTTTCCACGGCAGTCGGTTCTACGTTACCGAAACGACCCTTAGTGGGACATAAGACATCAAGAGGTGTATTCATAGTTAAAATAAGCAACAAAATACCAGAAAATACTGAAGAAACCATAACGACATTTTTACAAAAAGAGTATCTTATCTTGTTACATAACCTCAAATATAGCAAAAAAGTTGTTCTCTTAACAAAAAACTTATTAATTAAATTGTACACAACCCTAATACATTTCTTAAAAAAAGCGCACATTTTTAAGACAATTTGTCGCGCATCCAAAGTTCTTTAAGAAATTCAATAAAGAGGTGGTATTTTATTTTCTTTAAATGTGCATTTTAGTGCGTTTTTATATCCAAAGCTAGGCAACATCTCAGTAGCGAGAGAGATATTTGCTTGCTGAAAGGAGAAGAATACCAACAATAACCGCAATCGCGAGCAATGCGACCAGATGTTACAAAAAAGTAAAGCTAAGCTGAGTGAATTATTGACCTAATGTTAAAAAAATGTATTTTTTACAAAATTATAAACATTACTTTTTAATTTGAACAGGCTCGAAAAATGTCATGAAGAAAGAAGTACAACTTCGAAACTAAATAACAAAAAAAAAAATGCTAGATCAAGTTACGAAAATGGTAATCTGGCCATACTGGTGCTAATATGACGTCACTCATTGTTAAATTCGCTGAGAGCAATGTAACGGTACCACGATAGGCGCCATCTCATTCTTTCCATCATGACGTCTCAGCGACAGCGATTCTGTTAAATTCGCTGAGAGCAAAGTAGCGGTACCACGATCGGCGCCACTTTAAACAAAATGTAATACTACATAGCTTTCACATGTAAAGTGCTTAACTCGATCGAACAAAAGACTCAAAAGCTGCGTACTGATGTAAAAACATGCTTTTTGTATTTATATAATATAAAGTTGGCCGAACTTATTCACATCTTTTGTTGTCATACATTTTTCATGCTTATAAAGATTAACATCACACCTGTTCGCCTTCAAACACTAAAAATTATGATTACTCACCTTAATGCGATGGTGGAATGTTAATAACAGCTTCTGTTGTTGAATTTGTTGAATTTTCAATTTTATCGCTCACATTAACTAGATCACTAATGCATCACCACCTTTCCAATTGTTGTCGAGTGGTCAATTGCTGAGGTGCATAGTTAGAATAAAAATAAAAAATAATAAAATTAGCAGACCTATACAATGGGTGCATGTCAACTGAAATGATTGCAATGAATAATAAATATGAAAATATGCAGATATCTAGAATTGTTGGACAATTGTGAAAGCAACAATCACTCCTCCGTGCGCGTATTACGTCCAAGTTTAAAAATAATGACCATTAGGTTCTAGTGCGCTTTTCACTGCACAAGATAACTAACCACATAGTCGCTTGCAAAGAATATTTAGTGAAATAAAATTACATATATTACATACATACATTTGTTTGTACTTTGGCCTTTTGAAGCATACAAAAGCTCTTGACTATTGACAATGTAGAATGAATGTACATATGTATGTAAATAACAAAAATAAAATCTATGAAAAGATAAACCGTGATAAAACACAAATCAGTCTCGAGGTAATTGTTCGTAGGCAAACATCGCCAGCCATTTAGTGCACAAAGCAGTTCGCTTGCTTTCTTTAGGCGTGCGGCAGTTTTTGTGCGTTCTATCAACAATATTTGCGTAACCGTTGAGTTGGTTAAATAAAATAAATAGTGAAAATAACTTTAATTAAAAAAAAAAAACATTTTTTATGTAAGTGTAAATAAGTGTATTTCTAGTAATAATGTAACATAAAAATAATTAAATGAACGTAAACGCAAAGCTAAGAAAAAACATCTTTGTGAGTCAGCTGTAGTAATTTATATATAGAATTTACATATGTATGCATGCACAGAGACACCTTATAGGCAAGTATGTTGAGGTAATCGCTGTGTGTAAGCTTAAACGGACCTCAAGGCTAACACCGGCCAAATTCCAGTTTGTATTAGGTAATTCCAATCTAGACTTATTTTTTTATACACATTAAAAATGTGTTTGATACGGAATCAGCACGCAATCAAGAGCGTGAACATATGTGTGTGTCAATGCACAAGTAATGTTTTAACTAATTGTTTTTATGTAAATATAAAGCACAAAGAAACATATGTTTTTAAATAAATATATACTCGTATACTTTAAGACCTAACGGGGCTTACATTGCAAAACTTTTGTTGTAAAGTTGTTTCTAAATAAGCTCTCAGTAAGCACAAGGAAATCCTAGAGAGCCCCAATTAAGTAAAATAAACTTTAAAAACCTTTATTCAAAAGAAAAATTTAAAATAAAAGCAGTGTAAGCAGACCTTCGTTGTAACAATCCAGCAGCGTCAGAGAGAATTTAAATTCTTAGATAAGGGGTTAGGTGTAGTTAGAGGCCGGCCCAAAAAATAATGATTTTCAAAAATTTGTTTTTTGCTAGATTGCTTTATTTTACAAAAATAAATACATAGCATTACTACTTCATATTACGACTTTAGTAAAATTTCAAACAAAAAAACTATCAATAATTGTAAAAGTTATCGCTGTTTGTGTGGAGCCCGTTTCTCCAGTGGTCCCTTGCGAGGATCATCACAAGTCCTTGGCGATTCATCAAAAATCAATCGCACAAGAGAAATTAGTTTTATTAATAGACAATCTTGTGCCTGATCGAAGCTTTTTTTCTAAATTAACAATATGGTGGCCTCAGGAAATATTTCTCAGATTTTCGAGAAAAAAACCGACAATTAATTGTTAAAAAAATCGAAATTTTTGAGAAAAATTCTTCGATCAGACACGAATTTTTTATGTTTTTCAAAAGCAGTATACATTTTAGTGAAATCTACCAAGCGATTTTTAAGTTACAGTGATCACCAGTTCAAAAAACATAGTTTTGAGAAAAACGCATTTAAAGTTTTACTATCTGCTCCGGAGCGCTCGAGCGCCCGCCCTTTGTTAATTGTTGAATAACTCGAAAAGTATTTGTCGGAATCACTTCAAATTTTCACACAATATTTTTAAGATATTATACTTTAAGAAAATCCAAATCAATTTAACAGTAAAAAATTTTGACTACCCCTCACTCCATAATTAAAAAAAATAAATAATTGGCACGTTAGGTGTTTGGTGTGCGTCTTGATGTTGTTCCACAAATGGAGGGACCTACAGTTTCATGTCGACTCCGACGGCAGATATTTTTTTTATGAGAAGCTTTTTCATGGTAGAAATAAACTAGGCTTGCCTTTGCCTGCTAAGGGGCGACGGTTATTAGAAACAACTTTTCTATTATTTGATGTTTGTGCCACGGAGATTTGAACCTACACACTCCCGAATGGTACTCACGCACCAACCCATTCAGCTACGGCAGCCGTCTTAGATAATTTGCTTGCTGTGGTGGCTGAGAGTACACAACGACCGCAAAGGGTTAAAGCGAAATCTGAAAAGTCATGCTCACGCACATCTACGTACTTCGGTTTTGCTTGATAACGAATTTGCTCATATCTCTGGCGAATCAGCTAACTTATTTCCAGTATTTTATAGTTAAAATTTTGGTTTACTTCATAGTTCATCTGAGGGGACGATTGTTATCAAACCTTCTAAGCAAACTGATGCAGGCTGGAGAGCTCAGTTGACATAATCTTTAATAAATGCTTCAATCCAGGTACTTTCCTGTTTTTTTGAGTGAGTTAGGTAGGGTTCTAAGTGCCTTCGCACCTACAGCGACCGTCATCTACTGCATTGAGTGGTGTGGTCACTAAAACAATCCCTGTGGTCACTAAAACAATCACTAAAACAATCCTCTCCTAGGTAGACACCCTTCCCGGAACTACTTTCTACATTACTTCGGGAGGGCCCAGAGCGGCGACTATAGAATGGGCCAGTTTCTTTCATCCACATCTGGGTCTACCATATTTGTAGCCAGCTGCATGCTATGAATCATCTTTTTATGTCTCTGCCTGTGTGGCTTCTCTTTGTTGTACTGCGTCGAGGTCTATCTTTTTTTTCGTAATACGTTTTCAATGTATCTCCACCGCATTCCAGCTGCCCTCGCGTTCAAGCACTTTACATATTAAGGGCAAACTGAGGTTTCTTTTGTTGCTCGACAGCCTCCCATCTATTTAGCTGTTAATAGTAAATTGTGATGGTATTTTTACAGGGTTTCAAGTTGAGTACGGAAGCTATGTAGAAACGATTAAAATAGATTAAGACATTTCATCGTCGATCTTTGACCAGGCAATTTTACTAAGATTCCATGAGGGAACTGCTTTCTTTCTTTAATGCGTGTTTTCAACCGTGCACCATGGATACCGTTATTTAAAGTATCATATTAGAGATATCTGGAATAATGAATCGCTTGAAGACAATGAGTGCACGGACTCAATCCTCTATACGAAACTGTTGACCCAAAATATTAGATCTACTGGATAAACCAGAATTCGGGAAGTTAAATTTGAATGAATATAAACACTGATTTCAAAGACAAATATTTGATTAAATTAAAATTTGCGAAAAACGGGCGTGATTGTATATAACCCCTTAATGCAATTCACTCGGAAGTGAAGAACAGAATCTGCCCGATTAACCAGCCTAACACTTGTGTGTTCTACTTCACTAAACACTTTTTAAAAGGCAAGGCGGATTGAGCCTTGCTTTCTTGGAGAACCCATGAACTTCCCATGACTAATCCTTCGAGAATTTTTTTTTAACGTGAAGGCATTAGAAATCCTGTGAAGATGCTAATCCGGTGAAGGTGCTAAATCCAATAAATATCGAGAAATCATCATTCTCGTTTCTTTTGGTATACTCAACAATTTTATTTAGCAAAAATTAGCACTCTAATTCGAACGAAAGCTATGGCTGTACTTATTTGCTTACAGAAGGGAGAGGAACACATTCGAAAGAGAAGACTTCACGCTAAACAGCTGGAGGTCACTGGGTATTGGGTACTTCCTTAGCAACGTTAGTTATTTAAGCGGTTATATACAGTTAGGAAGGATGGTTCCATGTGTAGAAGTCCACGCAAGTGGGGAAAGTTACTGATCGCCATTCACTTGGGAATGGCCAGGACGATTCTTCTACATATGGTTCAAGCAGCTCACAACGGCCGGGATTAGCCCACGTATCCTCTGGGTAGCTTCCGAACACCCGTTCGGGAGTGAGCTAACGTGAGAAGGCGAAACATTCCAGGATAGCTGGTTGTGTATTGGGTTTGGGACCCGCCACTTAAAAATCCCCCCCAATGAAAAGTTTAAAAAAGCCTTCACTTGGTGTGTCCAACTGGCGCCGGTTAGCACGAGAAAGAAACGACTGGCGTGCTTTGTTAAACTCGGCCAAAATCGCGTAAGCGGTTATAGCACCAATTAAGAAGAAGAAGAGATATACAGTTAGAAGGCCGAAAAAAGCGAATTTTCCAGAATTTTTTCTGAGAACCCATGAACTTCCCATTGATTATTGATCAAAAAATTTGTACACATATTATGTCATCTTTTAACTGTATTTTAAGACTTAGTATTGAGCGGCAGCCATAGCGGGATGGGTTGGTGCGTGTCTACCATTCGGAATTCACAGAGAGAACGTAGGTTCGAATCTCGGCGAAACACCAAAATTAAGAAAAACATTTTTCTAATAGCGGTCGCCCCTCGGCAGGAAATGGCAAACCTCCGAGTGTATTTGTGCCATGAAAAAGCTCCTCATAAAAATATCTGCCGTTCGGAGTCGGCTTAAAACAGTAGGTCCCTCCATTTGTGGAACAACATCAAAACGCACACCACAAATAGGAGGAGGAGCTCGGCCAAACACCCAAAAAGGGTGTACACGCCAATTATATATATATATATATATTAGTAGAACATATTTATTTGGAAAGGAGTTACAGCTGATCTCCGGAAGCTCCTCTCAGAAAAGACGTTTTGCGGTGACCACTATATCTCTGAACTGGATCCTCTGAATTTAAAACACCAAACAGATTTCGTTAAAGTAATGTTAAATCTAGTAATTAGTCGAAGGAATAGGCAAAATAATTTTTTTTGACAAAATGGCCGCTTCGCAAGAAAAATCGATTTTCGACCAACATTGTTTATAAAAAAAAATTATCCGTGAGAAAAAATCTTCGATTATTTACTAAAAATATATTTAAAGAGCACGTGTTAAAATTTGAGACTAATCGGTTTAGCCGTTTTCGAGTAATGTTGGTCACCGACTTTGAAAACACCATTCTGAGAAAAACGCGTTTAAAGTTTGAAAAGCACTTTACTTAGCATAATTTTTTTTTAACTTACATGGAGTTGTCTATTCCAGGACCATATAATACACCCTTCACCGCTTCGGTAGCTTCTAATAACTCGAGCTAATGTTGTGTGCGGAGCATTCTTCCATCTCGGGTGCTCTCACGCGCTCTGAGATCGAAAACGTTCACGCGCTGCTCAACTTCTTTTTCGGCATATGAATGCGCATTGGGCCCAAGCGTAATTTCTATTGCCTTCATATAATACAATAGTGATGCTATTTTGTCATTAAATATGCCGGCTGCTATGTTGGCAAGGATTTCCACGTATGTTAAGAGATTTTCTCTGTTCTCTGGAAGATTTCATTTTCACGAAAAAAATTACAGAAAAAAATGTGAACGAACTCACAAGTTTTGCTTGGCTTAGCTGCTTATACTGACTAACACTTTTAAATATTTTCTAGAGAGAGAGGGGAGAGAAAAATAAAAAAATACCTTTCAGGTATAAAAAAAAATAAAAAAACGCCTTTTCAAATTTGCGTGCAACTTCGAAAATATTCACCGGAACGATATTAAATTTTCTGTGCGTATTTTTAAATTTTTGTACATTAAGAAAATAAAAAAAAAATCGATTTTTTTAAAATTCTAACTGTATATAACCCCTTAATAGCCACAGATTGCAATTAGTGCACCTATAAAGTAAAAGTATTGACCTCTTTGGTTTACATTGGTTATTTTAAAAATATAGTGGTTTTTAGTGAAAAATGTTTTGTGTCATATTGATAAAAGTTATATACTAAATGCAATGGCTTCTACGATTCATAAACACTTCTGAATCGTCGAACATACAACACACATACACACTTCTGTTAGGTGTTTGTGCTGTGCGCCTTGATGTACCCTGTACCGGTTGCTGGCTCATAAAAACGAGCTATTACAATGGAACAAAAAATGGTCTACTTCTAATTACATAACGGCTTATGAAGAATGAAAAAAAAACTAATATTTAATCGCTTCCCCATAAAATCTCTCTTTCGCCTGAAATAATTTGCATTGCAATTAAATATTTGTATTCTATGCACTATTTATAAAATATAGACGCTGTAATACATATTTTTTCTTATAGATTCAGATATACTCCTATGAAAAACGTAAGCTTACCGCTCCGAGAGAGTTTCCACAAACAGACCAAACGCAACATGTTCTACCCAATGTACTGCTACCTATCGAATATTCCACGCTGGCATGCACTGGCTTTTGCGTTGGGTGCATACGTTGTCTACTACTTTATACAGGTGGTTAAGGTAAGTGTTTCAGATTCAAGATTTTAATAAGCATGCACTCACAAACAGCTCTCTCCTCTGCTGACAGCGTCCAATACTTGCCTGTGCCGATGGCCCATTCAAAGAGTTCCTACAGCGTAACGTGCCAACGTTAGAAATGAAATTTTGGCCCACATTCTGGTGTGTGGAGAGTCGAGCGCAAACTGTTTTTGCGAGTATACTAAGATCGCAAATTATTCCCAATATTAACTATAGAAGGTAATTTAGATCAAATATTTTATAAAATGTATTAGGTCAAGTAAAAAGTTCGGAGCGTTTTCTGCTAGATGTCTTTAGTGAGCCATACCAACGATGGGCATTGCATCGAAAGATTTGTGAAAAGATTTTAAGGGGTGTGCTCTTTAGCAGACCTTATTCAGCTCTGAGCGAATTAGCTGAGCAACAGAATCAGCTGATAGGCTGACATCACTTGGGATGTTTTTACAAAATAAACTGAGATCGTGTTGGTGATATACGAAAAAAATCAAGCAGTGACACTCCGTTGCTGTATGAACAACACCTGATTGGACGAGTGTGTGAATGCATGTGAAATGATCGTGCAGAATTCGGTTGAATCTCCCAAGAGACGTGGCACCCGAAGTTCCCCTCACAATTTGCTTTTTTACCATATGTACTTAAAGAGCAAATTTGGTAAATCTATTATACTTGTGCGAATATATGTGGAATGAACGTACAGAATTCCATGGTGAAAAGATTTAGCAGACCGTTATTCTGTTCTGAGCGAATTTGACAGAATCGGCTTCGGCATCTGAAGTGACGGGGCAGCAAAAAGTCCCATACAAAATTTTTTTTTCCATAGTTATCAAGCAAACCTTGATGTCTCTGACCATCCTTGGCTGAATTCGGCTGGCGAATGTCCCCGTGACGTGGCAGTCGAAGTTCCCCTCACAATTTTGTTTTTCACTATAGTTAAAGCTGGTAAAAGATACCTTACACTTAAAAAAAAATCGTTAGCGATTTTGTGTTTGGTGAAGCCAGTGGTTTCGATAGCACTACGACAAAGGGGTATTCATAAGGAGGTGACTTCATCAGACCAACAACAACACTTAGATTTATTTTGGTAGTTCGAATGTCAAAATTTCATTAAGAATGAGGCAACAACTAAGAAGCAGGGCAATTTAATATTCCAAACAGCAAATCGGAAGACATAAGCAAATCAGCTGCTCTAAAGTATAAACAGAACTCCGTCGGATGAAAGTTCGCTGGCAAAGCGACGACGAAGTTCGTTTGACGAATCGTGAATGGATTTATTTTTAATTTTGCCGCTGCCGCCGCTCGACAAAATCAGCTATCGGTGGAAAACAATGATGATAGAATCCAAGATTGTGCCGAATTCGCTGTGTCGTCAGGCACCATGAATAAACAAACAAAAGAAAGGGGAATTATGATACTTACTTGTGCGGCGCCTTCCGCATAAAAACGCAAACAAACTGCATTTGGAGGCTTTATATTAATTTGTGTTTTTACACTTTAACACACGGCACTTCGTTTTCATTAGTTTGATTAGTTTAAATCTCACAACATTACTAAGCCATCGCTGAATTTTCACAAACATTTAATTTCTCCTCATTTTTTGTTTCGTTCGTTTGTTTTGGATTGCGAAGGGAGCCTGACGTCAGACTTGTCAAAGTCGCAAAAAATGCGAAGTAACTGTTTTGGAAAGCCGCCATCTTCAGTACTCAAGTCGCCTTGAGTTGAAAGTGTAAACAAATCTTCTTGCAAATGTTGCCCTACTTGCAGAAATGCCTTGCACTTCATAAATAAAGAGTTTTTAATAAGAGGTGTTATTTTGATATTCAAAGAAAAATGCTAATTTTTAATAGAAATGATCGGATGTTTATTTCATTATAAAGAGGAAGGTATGCCGTTAATAGTGGAAAGTAACATAAGGCAAATGACCACCACGACCACGCTTACAGGACAATATCCTTTTCATGAAATTTTCCATAACCGTATTGCAAAGTTGCCCTATGTCCTCGATAGCCTCACGAATTCCATCTGTGAGGTCTTGAATCGACCCTGGGCTGTTGGCGTAGACCTTCTCTTTTACGTGGCCCAAAGAAAAAAGTCACAAGGTGTTAAATCACAAGATCTCGGTGGCTAATTGTGATCACCTCTTCGAGAGATAACACGGTCCGGAAATTTTTCCCGTAAAAGATCAATGGTTACGTTGCTTGTGTGGCACG
Source organism: Anastrepha ludens (assembly GCF_028408465.1). Taxonomy (NCBI): domain Eukaryota; kingdom Metazoa; phylum Arthropoda; class Insecta; order Diptera; family Tephritidae; genus Anastrepha; species Anastrepha ludens. Next base: position 26,619,658 of record NC_071502.1, on the reverse strand, counting down.
TAGCGCCGTCTTGTTGAAAATAAACGTTGTTCAGACCAATACCATCCCATTCCGGCCATAAAAAATCGTTAATCATCTCTCAATAGCGCAATCTATTCACCGTAACTGTTGCTCCAGCTTCATTTTCGAAAAAGTAAGGTCCAATAGAGAGGCTTTTCAACAATAACTCTTGGATTTTCTGAGCCCCAGATCCGAAAATTTTGCTTGTTGACGAAGCTACCGAGGTGGAAATGGGCCCCATCACTCAAGATGATTTTTCGATGGAATTCCGGATCATTTTCATGCATTTCAACGACCCAATCAGCAAACACACGACCTTGTTGATGATCGGCCAGCTTGAGTTCTTCTGTTAACTGGAAGTTTTAAGTCCCAAATCTTTATGCAAAACACGGTGTAATGACGTTGGTGGAATGCCTAATTCCAAAGAACGACGAGGAAAGGGGCAAACCTGGGTTTTTTTTGCACTTTCGGCTACAACAGCAATATTTTAGGCTGTTCTTGAGCGACGTGCACGGGTTTTATTCTTCACATCACTAACTTGTACCAACAGTTCGAATTTTTCCACCAATTTCTGTATTGCGATCCGACAAGGTGCTTCACGATGACCCAAAAGTGTTCGAGTTTTACGAACTATCTCTACAAAATATTCACCATTTTTATAGAGAATTTTAATAATTTCAATGCGTTCTTTAAGCGTGTATCGTTCCATTTTTATTAATGGCGTAGTTTCTACTTGTCAAATATTAAAAAATGACAGTTTTAAAAGTGGCATCTACCGAAATAACGGGGTATCCAAAATAAGACCTGTTATTGGAAAACCCTTTAGTAGATTTTTTTTTCAAATTACTGTGAATACAATTTGTGAATTCAATTGTTTTTCAGGTGAACGGCAACCTGATTTTTTCTAAAAAAAAATTTAATTCAGTTTTTACATCAGCTAAATTATGTGTGAACGATAAAATTACTAGTACTACATAAATTGAAATTGTTTACAGTCGTGTATGCTCTGATCCTATTTTTGAGTTTTAGAAAACCCCCTACATATGATTTATTTCACAAATATTACTTCTATTCATATTCCTTGGTTAAATTATCTTTTTCATTCATCATAAAAATCTAATAAAGAAAATGACGTTTCAATTCAATAAATGTATTATTAATCATTCATCATGATAGTTCAAGAATTTATTTATCTATAAATTTAAAACTTGAATTAAAAAATTTAGTGTTCTATTACCATTAGGATTTATTGATTTAAATGTAAAAATAAGTTGATTCGACAAAAGTCCACAGAGATGTGCAATAACTCGTTAATTCTTATTTGTTATCATCACAGAGAAATTCTTACACTGAAAGATGGCGGTGAGGTCGCCTTGGATTGGATGGAAGAAAACTGTGGTGATGATGCGCCCTGCATTATTATTCTGCCCGGTTTGACAGGAGAATCGCAAGCAGAGTACATAAAATGCCTTGTCATAGCCGCAAATAATGTGGGTATGCGTGTAGTTGTGTTCAACAACCGTGGTTTGGGTGGCATAGAACTCAAAACACCACGTCTTTATTGTGCCTCGAACTGTGAAGATCTGTCTGAAGTTGTGCGCCATGTAAGAAAAACCATACCGGCGCATTGTAAATTGGGTGCAACCGGTATTTCGATGGGTGGCTTGATTTTAGGTAAATCGATTTTTTTGTTTTTTTGCATATTACTAAAAAAAAAGTATTTAATTATCTTAAATGTATGTATGTACAAATGTATTTTGGCACTTTTCTTAGGAAATTACCTCGTACGTAAAAGTGAGGAGTCACGCAAGTGTCTGTCGGCTGCCAAAATCATTTCAGCGCCTTGGGATGTCCATAAAGGTATTTTAGAACTTGCCTACATAAAATTTTGAAGCAATTAAATGTACTGGCTTTCGTCTATAGGAACTGCTAATATAGAAAAACCGATATTGAATAATTTATTGGGTCGTCATTTGGCTAGCAGTCTTTGCCGCACACTCGATAATTGTAAAATTTACAAGGATCAGGACATCGATTTGGATCGCATTATGTCGGTAAGTTGAGAGAAAAATATTCAGTTGTTAAGAACATAATCGCGACCTCGGTAGTCTAGCGTAAGTGCACTAACCTGCCATCCCAGAGGTTGTGGGCTTGAATCCCACGTGAGTTACGGTCCACTCACTTTTTCAAATTCACCTACTTTCCCTCTTTCGAATGATTTTCCAGCCCAAAAACATTTTAAAACTCACTCCTCAAACCCAAACTTATCCTTTCCATCCTCACTCCCGCTCATAGTCAGCGCATTATTTGCATTGTGGCTGGTAAAATAAGCAAAAACAAAGAAAAACACACATTTACACAATGCATCAGTGGCGCCAGCAAGCGAAGTCCTTTAGCGAAGTCCTCAACCATCTGTGCGATCCTTCTGGCAGAAAAATGTAAAACGCAGATGGCGCTCCAAGTAATAAGAAGGTGTTGTTCCTAAGTTTAGGACTGGTAGCGGCAGGCTAATCACCTACCCTGTCAGAAATCAAATAGATTAACGTAGCCAACGCAAGACAAATGTCTTGTCGAGGCCCTATGCTCCCGAGAGAAGTGAACAAGGGGTAAAAAAACCAAGAATATCAATATTGCTCTCTTATAATTTGTTGAAAATAATTTCCAAAATCCTCGAATTGCTAGCTTCATTTGTGCAATACTAAAATTTGATCACTGCCAACCAGGGCAGAAATGGTGATTCACTAGGAATCCAATTAGCATTTCCGCATCATTTTGTTGCCACTACTCGTTGTTAGCGGCCGCCGTGGTGCGTGACTACCATTCGGAATTCAGAGAGAGAACGTAGGTTCAAATCTCAGTGAAAGATCAAAATGAACTCCCTTACTCTATTCCTGCCGTCATGGAAAGCAGGTGGCAATGTTCCTGTTGAAAGTCACCGTGGAAACGATGCATCAGTCCTCCCCGAAGTGAACAGAGTTTTTCGCATTAGTAGACTGGCATAACCATACGTTTTTTTCCTTCCTGCGACCCGCCTCATTTAACCTAAATGCACTCATGGTTGCAATCCTCTTGATATGGAGATCTCAATTGCCTACTTAGTCCAAAGTAACACTGGTTGGCAAGAGAGATTCTAGTTTTTGATGTTAAGGTTGCTGTTCTTAGATAAACGAAGTCTTATGCTCTACAGGATAAAATATCTTTTTTATACCTACGCAAATAATAGTTGTTTCTTTATGGTAAGCCCACTTTGGGAGCTCTATACCGAGTTACTGAAATAATGCATCCATGTCCAATTCTACTGTGAACAGTTCAGATAATGTCCTTATATTTAGTTGCTACAGTAATCCATTCCCTTTGGTACATTATATTACATCTTAGATTGAGTAAAAACTGCCATTATTTGTGGAATACGATTTAGTTCACGGGACTGTTGCCGCTGGCTTTTTTAGTACCGCATCCAATCAAGTCAGTTTTCACTTGACGGTTTCTGTTAATGTCTTACAAATGGTTCGGATAATACTCGCCTTAAGGGTCTAAACCATTTCAAGATTGTTCATTATCATTAATTTAGGAGAACCACACAAAAAACCAGCGGGGTTATATCTCCGCGCCAAGTCATCTAATGAAAATCGCTAAGACGGGTGATAACCCAATCATAGAATTCAAGATCTTACTGAGAAGCCGTGCAACCTTTGTTAAATGTTTGGCCGAGCTTCTCCGCTGATTTGTATTGTGCAATGTTGTCCTGCAAATGGAGAGATTTTCAATTTTATGCAACCCTCGAATTGCAGATGATTTTTATGAGAGACTTTTTTATTGAAGAAAAAAATTCGGAGGTTTAACAATACTTGCCGAGAGGCGAACTGCATAAGAAAAAATTGTTGCTTCATTTGATGTTTGAATTGAGCTTAGTGACGCTTATGAGGAATTCATTCACACGTAATCGAAACAACCCGGATTTATATCCGGCCAAAGGCTGATATTTCAGCAGCATTCTCCGTATATGTATGGGTAATATTTATGCTGCTACAACAACAACATCTATGCTCCAAATTATATCATTTGGCATTGAAATAGGGCGTGAAATTTTCAATCATTGAGTTGCTTGTCCGTTATAAGTTTGGCTTCTGTTACTTTGCTCTGCCTATGTGGCTGAGATTATGTAAATTTTCAATTACAAATAATGGTATGATCTGCCGACAGCCACTTTAGCTAACCAAATAGTATTGTAATTAAATTATTTTAAATATATTGGCAAAAAAAAATTGTTTAAAATTTTTTAATTATGTAATTTAAAGAAATTTAATATTACTATTATTTTTGTAACCTGAATAAATATTTAATTTTTTAGTGTAAAACAATAAAGGAATTCGATGCATTATTCACCTCAAAGCAGTTTGGTTATGCACATGTCGATGACTATTACAGCGATGCAACTCTACACAATAAATTGCATTATATATCAGTACCTTTACTGTGCTTGAGTGCTGCTGATGATCCATTCCAACCATTGGACGGTGAGTACAAGAAACAAACAAACCTAAATATTTCAACAAACATACAAAAAATCGCATACCTATTTGAAAATCTAACGCCTTGAACAGAATTGCAGCGGGCAGCGCCTTGACGAGTACCCGCTTCCAAAATTAGAACACATTTGATGCCATGAAATTGCACAGGATTGTGGCTGGCAAATATCGATGATTTCCAATAAAAATAATTTTTTTTTTTTAGTAAAAAAGGAATTTCAACGAGTTGCTCCACAAATATAGCAAACGAAAAGATTTCACGACAAAATTAATTTTATTGTCACCCCAAAATGTTAGTTGAAAACCGTCCCGACGCAATTGTATTTAACCGACCGAATTTTCCGACTGAAGTGGATCAGCTGATCACCACCTGTCAACCCGCTGTTACGCTGCAATTCTGTTTCGGACCTAATTTAGGAAAGTTCGGCAACTACGGTACTAATTTTTAAATGCAAAGCGAAACCACCGTTATCATCTGCTGAACGGATATGATCCAAGGCGCATTCATTAAAGCTGATGGCACTAGACCAACAACAATATTCTGTACGTTTGATTGTCAAAGCAAAGTATAGGGAAACTATAGGGTTTTTCAATTGGCGCGGGTCGATTTTGGCGCCATGTGGTAGCCATTTTGTTTTGGTGACATCTATCAAATCTTTTGTTTATTATTCAGTTGCTTATGCCAAATCATCATGGCAAGTTACACGATTGAACAGCACGTTCAAATGATAAAACTTTATTATTAAAATGAGTGTTCATTAACGCAAACGTTGCGCGCATTGCGCCCATTTTTCGGTAGACGTGGTGGCCCTTCAAAGTCGACTCTTCAACGTTTGGTGGCCAAATTTGAGACGACCGGGTCAGTAAACAATCAGCCAATACCCGTACGTTCAAGGAACGCAAGATCAGCCGAGAACATTGCCGCGGTCCACGAAAGTGTACAGCAGAACCCGAGGCAGTCTATTCCTCGCCGTGCAGAAGAACTTGGCCTTTCGCAGACTTCAACTTGGCGAATTTTGCATCGGGACTTGGGCCTACACCCGTACAACATCCAACTGACCCAGGAGCTCAAAGTTGATGACCATAGACAACGCCATTTGTTCGCTGACTGGGCTTCGAATCGTTTGGAAGGGAACACCAGTTTTGTGCGAAAAATCATCTTTAGTGACGAGGCGCATTTTTTGATGAATGGCTGTGTTAACAAACAAAATTGCCGTATATGGGACGACACCAATCCACACGAGATTCACCAGGTGATAATGCATCCTCAAAAAGTTACCGTTTGGTGAGGATTTTGGGCCGGCGGCGTCATTGGTCCGTGCTTTTTTGAAAACGACGTTGGTGAGGCGGTCACCGTCAACAGCGAGCGCTACACAACGATGATAACCAATTTCTTATGGCCCATATTGAACCATATGGACCTAGACGACATGTGGTTCCAGCAGGACGGCGCTACGTGCCACACAGCAAACGCCACGATTGACGTTCCGTACATCTACCCGCTCTTATTGAAAAATCCTTTAGAAATCAAATAATGAATTCGCTGATTGAATTAATCTTGAGCTGACAACCACATGAACACGGCGTAAGAAAAAAAGCAAATCAGCTGATTTACCAACACCACCATTAATAGATTCGCATTGATATAAGCTCATCCAGTAAAGATGTGGATTAACAAGTAAAGATGTGTCAAAGCTTTGACGGAACCAAACTGCATAAAGAGTTTGAACAATTTTCCATTTTCGATTACTGAAGTGTTACATTATTTGCATTTTTGAAAATTCCTATATTATCAAATTGGTCCGCGACTACTTCCATTAATGGCTATCGAAAGTGGCTGAAAACTCCATTGCTGATGTATTCACAATCCACAAGGATGATTTGGTATATTTTGTCTTTTTCACAGGGTCCGGCAGTCGAAGTGTAACCATCTAAAAATGCCATAAATTTAGTTTGAAAAATTACTTTTATTCGATTCAAAGTAAAAAACGTGTGAAAATAATACAAAATTAAAAATCAATTTACTTTTGCTCGATATGACCACCTTTTGCCTTGACTATGGCCTTGAGACGGTCCAGAAACGAATCGCAAGCTGCACGAATGTGACATGCAGGTATTTTGGCCCACTCGCGGACTATAACTATTTTCAGCGCCTTGAGACTGGTGAATGTTTTAGTTCAAACTTTGCTCTCCAAAATGGCCCAAAGAGAATAATCCATCGGATTCGCGTCTGGTGAATTTGAGAGCTATTGTGTGGACGTTATGGAGTTCGGAACGTATGAGACGGTGTCGAGTCCTGTTGTAACGGCCATGGTCTGCCACCGAAATGCTTGTCTGGCCACGGCTTCAAAGTAATCTCCAGAATACTTTCCCGATAATATTTCGCATTTACCTTGACGCCAGGCTCGATGAAAACGATTGGAGAACGCCCATCTGCGGTTACAGCGGCCCGACCTGTGGCGGGTGCTGCTTCCTGGTGGCCAATCGATGACTCAAATTCTCGCATGAATAGATGGTCACATAAACCCTATCGTTTTGGGAGTTGACGAGGTGATCAATTTAAAAAATTTCCGCGTCAGAAAACACAAGGTTCGGAAATTGATCGCTTTCGACCAAACGAAGCAACTCCTTCGCTCTCTCAAATCGGACTTTCAGTTCTTTCGCCATTTGATGGGCACTTCGTCGGGGATGTAGCTAAGTCGCTTCTTCACTTTTTGAACCATTTCACGTGACGTTGCAGTCTTTTGATGACCACCTCCATGACGTTTCGCGATGCTACCCGTATCTTTGTAATGGGTAATGGTGCGATAAACAAAAACTTTATTCACTTTAAGGTGCTCGAGCTCTTGAACAATCGCTTTTTGTGATTTTCCAGCCAAATATAATGCAATCTTCTATAAAGTTTGCAATCCATTACTTTTTTCGCGCTTACTCTCGGCAAAATACTTCCGCGCGCTTGTAAATACTACTCTGGAATTTTATTTAGCCAACTAACAGACAGCCGATGCCTGTGCCTCAGCTGCGCGAGCGGTCTGAAGTTGGTTACACTTCGAGTGCCGGACCCTGTAATCAATATTGAAGGAAGTGGAATATTTAACATTTTTGGTCTCAACCAAACTTACGACAAGACTCTGCCTTCTCTATTTTGTAAATTTTGAAATATAGTCAAGCTCTACAAACTCAAACTTTAACTGTTTACAGCTTCTTTGATTGTTTGGACACAAAATATAACTTCAGTAAATTTTTTTTAAGCATTCGAAGCCTTTTTTCAGCTGTTAATTAAGGTCCACAATTCGAATATGACTACGAATCTAAATATTTTAATTTTTAAAACTTTCTATAGCCCTTGTCAACGGCGCGCCAAGTCTTATTGTGCAGAATTCTCAATAGTTTCACTGGTTCTAAACAATTTTGGTCGTTAGTTAATGATAATGCAAATGTATATGTATTTGTGAATGCAAAACTTTTTGAAAGTATACTACACTTTAATCTAAAGATAAAAGCTATTAACTGTTTTATTTGTATCCATTCCTTGTAGCCATTCCTATTAAAGCCGCCGAAGAGTGTACTCATGTAGCAATCGTTGTGACTGCACGCGGTGGGCATATCGGTTTCCTAGAAGGTTGGTGGCCCTCACCAAAAGAGCAGTATATGGGCCGACTTTTCTCCGAATTCTTTACAAAAGCACTATTCGATGAAGATGGCCATTTCGAACGTACACGGGATGAATTACACCAACGTTTTGATGCCAAAAATATTGCGCCTCTACAAGCACCAACACCACTGGCAATTTCCAAAGCTACCACAACGTTACTGAGCGCAGAAGAGTTTGTAGAAAAATTCATGGAGATGTAGTTAGAGCATAGACTGTTTAGAACGGAGTTCGACAGCGCCACAAAGGTAACGAAAAAAGTGATGGACCTTAGTAATCACGGTTTGGACAAGTGATGAGGCGTGGCAAGCGAGTTGCGCTTGCCTGGATGATAAAGTGCAATTAAAAAAATGTGATTAGAAAAAAAAGGAACATATTCTAAAATTACATATCAGTGGAATTTTGACAAAACTGTAATATTTATTTGACGCTAGTGGTTTTTAATTCACGATAAGTAAATCCTGATAGATCATAGAAAAGTTAAATACTTCAATTCAACTATTATTGATATAAACTCTTTAAATGATTATCATTTTAAATATTGTATTAAAACCCAGTGATTTAAAAATAAACAAGTAAGAATGCAAATTCGCTTTAAGTTATTTTGTCAAAAATCCACAGATATATGCAAGTATGTATGTAAGTATGTGTAGGTAACAAAACAAAACGTGTTATTAGTTTAGTGAAATTATGCTGTAACAAATTAATGATAAAAATGTATTTATATTTTTCTTATTAGATAAATTATTAGTAGAAAATACTATACAAAAATATAATTTATAACAAAAGAAATTCTAAATAGCAGCTTTAAAGTGAAAGTAGTTATAGATAAATGACTGCAAACAAAATTGTGAATTGAAATCGGTAGTAAGCTTAGTTTAGTAAAGGAAAAATCGATTGCCTTGAAGCATATGCACATGTACCTAATTCGTCGTAAGAGAGTTGAAATGAAATTTGTTAAACTAAAATATTTCTAGCAGTTCTAAATTAAATTATTCATATATTTATAACAAATATAATAGTTTTTAAAACCTAAACGCTTTTCCCAGATCGGCCGGCCATTTTGTGGCGAACATTACACGAAGCCTTTGTTCACTTGTTGTTTTTTTTTTTTTTTTGTTTAGATGACGTTTTGTAAATTAAATCAAGTTCGCGTAATAGAAAATGTAAGATAAGATCTACTAATTGTAAAACGCCGTAAGCACAGGGTGTGCATAATTGGAAGCAAACGCGTAAAAAGAAAATATTTAATTTGAAATAAATTGTTGTATATCATCTCCCTATCAAGCCAGCGAAGCGGTTTGCAGATTTAGATAATGTCATAAAAAATAAAAATTGATAAAACAAGCACTTAACCGCACAAGGAATTTCTTTATTTGCAAAATCATGGTGTAATAAACAGGTGAAGTATATATGTAAGTACGCAGCTTTCCTTTTACTGGTATTCAGCCGCCTCATAGAAATCATGCCGCTTATTGGAGTTTTTAGTGAGCTGCATTGCTTTTAATTTGGTAGGTTAGGTTAGGTTGACCTGGCTGGCTGAAAGCCATCACATAGACCTACTGGTCCTTAGTGGTACCAGATGGAACTTGTAGCAGACTTCTTGTAATAAGCCTGCGTTTTTTGCGAATCTAGGTAGGTAGGTTGGGTGGTTGTCGTAGCGACACACTTAAGCAAGCTCTGCGAATCTAAGTAAGCTCTGAAGCTCTAACCCCTAGAGAGATTCTAAACTCTCACATTGTAGAGCTTCTAAACATTTCATTCGGGTTCTAGCTAACGCAGGGCAAGAACATAGAAGGTGTTCAAGAGTTTCCCTCTCTTCTAGTTCATTGTAAAATTTGCAGCTATCATTATTTGCAATTCCCATCTTGCATGCGTGTGCCACTAACAAATTGTGGTCGCAGCGATGTCATTGTATACCGTATTTAAAGGAATTCTATGTAAACAGCACTTTTGGCAATCTCGCCTACAATTTCGTTTCCTGCAATGCCCTTAGTATGTCCGGGTACCCAATAGATATGCAACCGTCTGTCTGCGGCTAGTCTCTCTATGGCTTCCCTGGTCCTGAGAACGTTTTTAGATGAACTTTCATATGAGTTTATTGCCTTTATTGCCGCTTGTCTGTCAACGGAGTTGCTCGATGTCTTTGCTAGTGCTACTTATTTCTGCAGCCTTTCCTACCGCATAAATTTCTGAGGAAAATAAAAATTTTACACATCGATTAAAGTAACAAAAGTTATATGTTCATTACAGAATTTAGAACTTTTTTTAATACATAAAGCAAAATTTTTAGCAAAAACGTATTCTCAGGTGTTTCAAAATGATAAGACACTGTTTAATTAAAGTGATCGTTTAACAAAAGTATACTTTTTTCGAACTTTTTTTCTGTCGTCTAGAACATTTAAGTATTATGGAAGCACCATTTGCTTTAGCGACACAAAATAACCTTTTTTCATCGATTCTGCTTTAAGTAAATTTACATCTAGAGAAGCTCATTCTGCCTTAATTGCCGCTTCAAGCTCGTTGGTATTGTCAAATTGGCAATTGTTGGCGATAGTTGGAGTAAACTCTTCTGACTAATATACCCCAAATATTTTCTATTAAGTTTAGATCCGTGTGAATGAGAATTACTTCTTAAACTGTGTGAGTCGTAGATTGGATACTTAATCTACTCGTTGCACAAGAAAATGTTCAAAACTTTGTAGTAGTACAAGTGTCTCACGGGAAGAATATTCAACATTTTTAAAAAGATTCATAGAATGAGGCACTTCTGCAAAATGAATAGCTGACGAATTTTAGTAGTTAATGCAGCTATACCATATCGTAATTTAGATTGCATTAGCCCATAGCAGACCATTTCAGTACTCGTTTGAACACAATTTTCTAAGACGATAATATGAAGAAAAAGAAATCCATTATTTTTGCGTACAATTTTTGGGCAAATGGTTTAAAACTTTTTTATGGTCGATCTTGCACTCAACAAACTGGCCACTCATAATCAGGCCTCACTGATTTGGGTACTAGGACATGAGGGACACGAAGAAAACGAGAAGTTTGCCTTATTTTATGCCAAAAAAGGGGCAGAAGGGCTATTTATTGGGCCAACCCTATTTTTCGGCTTTAACAAAAATAATCTAAAACAGGAAACCAAAAAACGGATCCAAACTAAAATTAGGGAATACTGGAACGGCACAAGCGGCCTTACAAAAAGTTTTTGAACTTCAATGCCAACAGAGCAAAATCTGCTCTAACCCTAGATAAAAAGGGTCGTATATTACTCTGCGGAACACTTACAGGCCACTTTGCCTGCAATAAACATTTCAATACAATAGGACTATCTGGCACCAGTTTATGCAGGTTCTGCTGTGATGAAGAGGAGTCTATGGAACACTTAATCACTAACTGTGAGGCATTAGGCTACAGGAGACACAGAATCCTGGGCCCGTAGCTACTAGAGGAGGAAGACCTACAATTGCTCCCTCCTGGAGGAGCTGGTTCGATTCCTCGGCATACTATTTATTTCTGTGATTTTATCAAAATTTTCGACATTATCGACATTTTTTTAACACCAAAAATGCCTGAACAGAATTAACGAAACCAAAATTGCATGTAATTAGCCGCTATAATAACGGCACCATAAGCCCCATTCACAATTTCAGCGGCCTGGTTTGCATTTTCGTCTTTATCAAAGAAAAACTCAAAACTGTAAAATGTACCGAATTTTCTCTTTGTTGACTTCCGTTGTTAACACCCTGTAACTCACAACTGAATGGAAGAAGGAAAAACAGCAACATATTTTTTAGTGTGAAATGTCACCTTGACAACGAGCATAAAAATTTTAAATTGTTTAATCGTTACTTTATGAGCAGCCCGGAACATTTGCGAAATCTATGGAAAAGGTATCATAGGCGAGTCTACAGCACGCAAATTGTTTGCAAAGTTCGAAAATGGCGGCTTTGACAACGATGACACGTCCCGCAGCGGGAGGCCATCTGAATTCGATAAACGATTATCTCATTCAATAGGTTTTATTGAAAAATCGGGAGCCTGGATGCCTGACGAGCTCACCGAACTCAACGAACTCAAAGAAAGTCGCCTTCAAATTGCTTCTCAGCATCTCCATCGAGCAACACACGGTCATAAACAGCGTTTTTTGTACCGAATCGTTACGGGGGATGAGAAATGGTGCTTCATTCAAAGAAAATCATTATATGTGTTTGGTGGGACTGGGAGGGCATGGTACATTGGGAAATGCTCGAAAAGAATGTCACGGTCAACAAGGAGTTGTACATTGCTCAGCTACACCGTGTGAATGAAGATATTCCGCTATTTGACTGAAAATACCTGATCGACATGGTATCATGCGCCGTATTTTCCGAACCTTGCACCGATCGATTACTATCTTTTCCGCTCTCTGTCAAACCATATGAAGGCAGTTACCTTCGATAACAAAGAGGTCCTTAAGAACTGGCCCGACAACTTCTCTAATACCAGACCAGGTGATTCTTGGCGGAACGACATCAACAAATTGGTCGAGAGGTGGGAAGAGGTTTCAAACAGTAACGGCGAATATATAATTAATTAACTTATTGATATAATTATTGTTTGTTATTTAAATAAGAGTCTATCAGTATCTATAAAATGCATTACATAGGCGTAATATTTTAATACCAGTTGTTCAAACCAACCAGTAATTTTTCCAACATTTTACATAATATTCCTGCTCCGTGTTTGACGTCAACAAAGAATAATTTTACGGATACATGTATTTGTATAGATTTATACGCCTGCAATTTGTCTTTCAACAGTTTTTTCTACAGTCCCAAGCACCCGTAAATGGGCCGGTGGTTTTCAATGTTTTCTAGGTGGAGTGCACTTTGAAATAGAATAAAAGACCTTGTGGCTAACGCTGTTTTTTACATGCGCATATATTTATTGTAATAAATAAATACAATACGTAAATGAGGAAATACAATGTACGACGTGAAAATAAGGCGGAAGTCGATAAAGAATAATAACAAATAATTTTTAAAGCTTAGCTGTTTTCCACTTAAATAAATTGGTATTGTTTTGTCTGTTAATGTTAGGGTAGGACTTAGGGGGATAGCACATCAGCTATTTTTCCTGTTTATTTGCAGGTCAAAATTGGAAAGGTCACCTCCATTGATATTTAAGTTCTTATACATTTGTATTTATATTTTTAAAGACCTCCTAGAACCACTTGATTTGATATTAGGAGGTGGCCTGTACAAATTACTTTTACTTTGTTACTTTTACTTTGTTCATCCTTTTTGGATGTTTGGCCGAGTTCCTCCTCATATTTGTGGCGTCCGTCTTGATGTTGTTCCACGAATGGGTAAACAAATATCGAAGGACACCAAAAACACCATGATACGATAATTAAAGATTACCTAAAGTTTGGCAACTGATTTTTCACGCTACTTATACAATTGATGCAATTTGGAAGTAGGGGGAATAGGGGCATAAGTTTTTCCCCTTTCTGAGAAGGTAGTAAAAAATTAAAAAAATAGAATAGTCAGTGCAAACCATAGAATAATTTTATGTTATTTTATGAATGGCACTTAGTTATTTATATTTTTAACTTAACCATTCCGTGGATTTGTCACATGTAATGGTGCACAAATTTGCTATGATTTTTTCAGGTTTTAGAAAGCTGAATATCCTAAATCCAAAAGCTTGCAGTTTGACAAACAAATATGCAACCAAAAAAAACGCTGTTGAAAAACAAAATGCCAGCGAATAAATATATAAATACGCATATATCCGTAAACTTATTGTATGCTGACGTCAAACACGGAGCAGGAATATTATGTAAAATGTTGGGAAATTTACTGGTTGGTTTGAACAACGGTATTCAAGTATTACGCCTGTGTAATGCATTTTATAGATACTGACTTTTATTTAAATAACAAACAATAATTATATCAATAAGTTAATTAATTATATATTGGCCGTTATTGTTTACAACCTCCTCCCATCTCTCGACCAATTTGTTGATGCCCTTCATATAGTTTGACAGGGAGCGGAAAAGATGGTAATCGGTCGATACAAAGTGAATACGGCGGATGCTGAAGGACCTTCCATTCGGGCGGAGTGCGGCTTTGACGACTTGCGCAACATGGTGGCTGGCGTTGTCGTGAAGGTGTATGGTTGCACCATGTCGGTCAGGCATTTTCAGTCGAATAGCCTCATTCACGCGGTGTAGCTGAGCAATGTTGACCGTGACATTCTTTTCGAGCATTTCCCAGTGCACATGCCCTCCCAGTCCCACCAAACACATATCATGATTTTCTTTGAATGAAGCACCATTTCTCATCTCCCGTAACGATTCGGTACAAAAAACGCTGTTTATGACCGTGTGTTGCTCGATGGAGATGCTGAGAAGCAATTTGAAGGCGACTTTCTTTGTTTTTTTCGTTGAGCTCGTTGAGCTCGTGAGGCACCCAGATTCCCGATTTTTCGGTAAAACCTATTGAATGAGATAATCGTTTATCGAATTCAGATGGCCTCCCGCTGCGGGACGTGTCATCGTTGTCATAGTCGCCATTTACGAACTTTGCAAACAATTTGCGTGCTGTAGACTCGCCTATGACACCTTTTCCACACATTTCGCAAATGTCCCGGGCTGCTCATAAAGTAACGATTAAACAATTTAAAATTTTTATGCTCGTTGTCAAGGTGACATTTCACACTAAAAAATATGTTGCTGTTTTTCCTTCTTCCATTCAGTTGTGAGTTACAGGGTGTTAACAATCGAAGTAAGCAAAGAGAAAGTTCGGTACATTTTACAGTTTTGAGTTTTTCTTTGATAAAGACGAAAATGCAAGCCAGGCGGCTGAAATTGTGAATGGTATTTATAGTGCCGTTATTATAACGGCAAATTACGTGCAATTCGAGTTTTGTTGATTCTGTTCAGTCATTTTTGATGTTAAAGAAAATGTCGACAAAATCAGAGAAATAATTGAAGTTAAGTTGTTAGTAGTCGTAGCATCGCCCAGGAGCTAAAGATCGACCATAAAAAAGTTGTAAACCATTTGCGCAAAAATTGTACGCAAAATAATGGATTTCTTTTTCCCCAAAGGAATATGTTATCCATTGTACGTTCATATTATCGCCTTAGAAAATTGTGTTCAAATAGTGTACTGAAAATGGTGTGCTATAGGCTAATACAATCTAAATTACGATATGGTATAAGCTGCTGGGGTAATGCATATGCTCATTTTCGTTTATTCGTCCGCTATTAATTTTGCAGAAACTCCTCATTCTAAGAATCTTTTTAAAAATGTTGAATATTCTTCCCGTGAGACACTTGTACTACTACAAAGTTTTGAACATTTTCTTGTGCAACGAGTAGATTAAGTATCCAATCTACGCCTCACACAGTTTAAGAAGTAATTCTCATTCACATGTTGCAGTAATATCTTGAATAATATATCTTGTATAATATCTATAATATCTTGAATACTTTTTAATAAACTTCCTAAAGGTATACAACTTATTAGAAGATTATCCGTTTTCCTAAGAGAGGTGATTTCCAAGTGGCTTCAAACATGAGGATATTGAAGTAATGTGGGCGTGACAGGCGCTTAACTTATCTTTCATTTAAAACAATTCCATTATATTGTCCTGAGTTTGCTTAATGAATTTCCTTTCATTTCCTTATACATACCTTTATTTGATTTTATAATGCGTCCCACAGCACTTGGCATCCAATGCTATATATAATACTTAAACAAATGGCATCACCACTGATGCAGAACGTTGGAATGCAACCATTGCGTAAGTTGTTTTATTGTTTATAATCCAATAACAGGTGTTATCTATCGCTACCGAGAGCTGATTAACGATTTTTTATGCCCGGAATCGGATGGTATTGATCTGGACAACGTTTATTTTCAACAAGATGGCGCTACGTGCCACACAAGCAACAAAACCATTGATCTTTTACGGGAAAAGTTTCCGAGCCGTGTTATCTCTCGAAGAGGTGATCACAATTGGCCACCGAGATCTTGTGATTTAACACCTTGTGACTTTTTTCTTTGGGGCCACTTTGCAATTCGGTTATGGAAAATTTCATGAAAAGGATTTTGTCCTGTAAGCGTGGTCGAGGTGGTCACTTGCCTAATGTTGTTTTCCACAAATAACGGCATACCTTCATCTTTATAATGAAATAAACATCCGATCATTTATATTAAAAAAATAGCATGTTTCTTTGAATATCAAAATAACACCTCTTACTAGATAACCCTATACTTATATACTCACTATATCATTAAAATATGCATTACGGAGAATGTGTTGATGTAAATTACATAGAAATATTAATTATGCAGTAAAAAGGGTTAATTTCAATTTCCGGGAAGTGTGGCATTTATATACTCTCGTAAGTAAGTAAGTACTGAAATTCGTAGTAGATACGAAATGCATTCGCTTTTTATACAAACTAATTTAATTGTATTCCACAGAAGGCAGCATCAAGAATTGGGAGAGCCCAATTTATTCGGGGATTCATAAAACTATCTTTTATCAGGAGCGTCCAATGCGCACACTTCTTCCATTGGCACAAGGGCTGAAATCTATCGCATTTTAGACTGCGCAATTTTTCCCTTTTGCGTAGCAAATTTTGTTCAAAGTATTTTGACAACATTTGAATATAAGGTACTACTAAACCATGTCTATTTTTAATAAATTTTTATTTAGTAATTTAAGTCGATATACATACTTGTATGGCTGGCTGCTTGCCTTATAGAAGTGCTGTTACAGAGCGGCATTTTCCTGTTATGAAAATCATAAAAATCGAAAGTAGAAATCAATCAGTCAAAAACTAAATCCCTAAGTGAACATACATTTGTTAAGTGGTTTTATAACAACTGTAAAATTTGATTGAATGCGATGGCAATATTTTAAGTATGGGGAAACGTCAAATTTATGAGCATCGCCACAGAAACAATTGGCAAATTTTAGCAAGGAAAGTGTTTTAAAAAATATTAATACACATCTATACATATATGTATTATACATATTATATATTGCATATATATTGAAGAAGAATTATATGTATATTGCCACAAAAAAGTATAAAGAAGATTCCCTTGCATTATTTACGAAGGCGTTTCGCTTAAAAATGCCATGTGTTCGGGTTATTTGAACTCAAACACATCACTCGCAAACCAACTGTCAGTTTTCTCTGAATTTTCAAATGACATGTGCATTTTAATGGTGCTCACACTCACCAACGTCAACGTTCGCCCGTACGCCCGTATCAGCTGACACGATGACACAACGATCTACGATATTACGGAACGGAACGGTGGTGAGAATTCATTTACATGGGGCTCTTATTTGTTTCTTCGTGTCAGCTGATGTGGGAGATCGTTTATGTTGCGGCTGTGCGCAACATAAATAGATGGGAAAAAAATATTGCTATTTGGTGTTTTCACGCCGTGAATTGAGTTCTATCATACTTTGCCGTGATCTATAACACATGAGCTGAAAAAGCTTGGGCCTAACACATAGATGGCACTAGTTTTATTGCATTCACCTCTTTTTCAGTAAGTACTATCCTTGAAATGGCAGCTGTTAACATTTCACGATATTCTATTTATTAGTTCGCGAGTTATTGTGCTAAGAGTGACTCTACTTTTGTTACTTTCAAAAAAATGGAGCAAAAAGAATTTCGTGTTTTAATTTTAAACTGCTTCTTGATTTCTTAATGGGGAAAAATATCGTTTATGCAAAGTGTTATGGGGACTCCGCTCCATCAGAAACAAAGAAATAACAATAATGGTTTACTGCCTTCAAACGCGATCGTAGAGACACCGATGATAAACAACACCAGAAAACATCACAAAAATCCACAAAATCGTTTTGAATGATCGAAAAGTGAAGCTTACTCACGCAACTGACATTGTAAAGATATCAAGAGATCGTTTTGACTTTATATTGCATGAGCATTTCGCTATGAGAGAGCTCTCCTCAAAGTAGGTGCCTGGTTTGCTCACTTTCAAGATAGCGCACCGTGTCACAAGTCAATCAAAATAATAGCAAACCTACATGAATTGAACTTCGAATTGCTCCCACATCCACTGCATTCGCCAGATTTGGCTTCCAGCTACTACTGGCTGTTCGCAGACTTAAAAAAATGCTCGACGGTAAGAATGGAGAGGTTGTCGCTGAAACTGAGGCGTATTTTGAGGCAAAAGATAAATCGTTCTACAAAAGTGGTATATGAATTATTTGAGCGGTGCTGGAATGATTGCGTTGCTCTTGATGGAAATTACTTCGATGAATAAAGCTAATTTTGAACAAAAAAAAACGTGGTTTCTTTGTTAGGCCTGAGACTTTTCAGCCCATGTGTTAAATTATCAAAGATGGTGTCACTGTAAGCTTCACAAAAAATACCAAATGGCTGTCAAACATTCAAAATGAAAGCCCATTGCCTCACAAATGTTGGCAATATATGACTTAAAATATTTCATGATATGAATTGCTAAATTCGTTCAATTTACCGTCTCGATTGGCAATTTCATCAAAAGGAATAAAAAATTTAGTGTCGAGATGTCTAGTGACAAATCTGCTTAATTTTGTGCCCCCTTGTATCATTTTTAGGTAAAAAAAACGAAGAGAAAAACGGATTCTTCTTTTATAAGTTTCTTATAAATTTTACGGTATTATACAGATTATGGAGTACATGGAAAAATTTATCAAAAAAGACACGTGCCATTCGATGCGTTTTGACCTCAGTACTAATAATATGACGAAGCGATATGATTTTATTTCTCCGTTCAAAAATTATTAACACAAAGCACTATTAAAATATTGCTTTTTTCAAAATTTCACTTTCTCTTTACAATATTTGGGTGCAGAACGAAAAATTAACTGAATGATGCTTACTGCATTTATCGTCATTTATAAGTTTACGTATTCTAAAAAAATTAAAATATGCCCCACTGTGGGCATGAAACAGCAAATGATTATTTGTTACCTTTATAGCCGAACTCTATACCTTTAGCAACTTGTAAGATGCTTATAGACCGCACAAACCGACTGTTGAAACTAAACAGGAAAAATATGAAAAATCTCCTCGGGGTCCTGACAGGGCATTGTTTGATTGGCAGGCATGCCAGCAGACTGGGAGCGCCCTATAACGACTATTGCAGAAGCTGTAACGACATCAAAGAAGAAGAGACTATAGAACACTTTCTATGCGGGTGCTTAGCTCTGGGTAGAAGAAGGTTCAATATTTCAGGAAATAGTTCCCTGAATAGCTTGGCAGAAGTAGCCAATATAAAAATAACAAGTCTACATTGATAGAGTGAGGAGTTATCACAATGGGCCTACAGCAGGCCTAGGTGTGTCAATCGACAACCACTATACCTACCTACCTAGGGTTTCATACCCACAGTGAGTTTCGAATCAGATCTGTTCCGAATGGTCACAACCTCTGCTCACTACTTCCATACTGCCGAGATATTCTGCACTATTCTTCATTGGAAGCATTGCGCCTGGCTTGTGTGCACTACTTTTAAAAGTAATGATAAAATGTATTTTACACCCCTAGTATGGAAATAAGCACTACGAGAGCAGGGACACCGGATTTAGAAGGATTTTTAAAATCCGCTTATCAGAAGTTGATAATTAATATGTATATGTATATGTGTATAACACGTAGTTCACAGATAGATATATTTTAGTTAAAGCTTAGGACTTTTCAACCCATGCGTTACAATTCAATTTCAGAATTTCAATTTCCATTTCAGAATACTCCAGAAAAGAATCTAATAGGAGAAGTTACGCGTGATAGATAATCTCAACTATTTTTTTTTACCGTAATTGCTCCTAAAACAGGGCGAAAAGCAAAGCTTACCGCATAACGTTGAACTACGTTATGGTTTCAATTACAATAATAAGAAAGTTCATATGGGTTCACGGGGGTATGTATGCATACTCTACTTCCTCTTTGCGAATGCCAATGGATAATTAGCATACATTTTTCAACACTTTTTGTTCATACTAACTTCAAGGCAGCCATCGTTTTTATAGATATGCATCTACTTGCAATGTTTTATTCAGTATTTTAAGAGAATTAAATTGTATTGTTATTTTTTCATTTAAGAAATTAATTCCTTTTTTTGTTATCATACAGTCATACCCAACACAATTTTTACTTATTGCTATGCTAAGAATGCAAGAATTATCTTTCAACGAAACCCACTATTTCTAGATGAGTTGATTTAATGCCAGCTATCACATGGAAGACTTACTCGTACAATGGCTGGTCTACTACAGAAGCTGGGTCATGGTCACTCGGAACCTCTGGCGCAAGTGCCAGTGCCCATTGTTACTCACGACAAGCACCAGGAGCTCTTCATTCGCGAGAGGTGGGAATTGGTCTCCAATAATGACATTCGCCTTGAAGGCTGACGGGGTCTTTTATTTTCTAGTGCATAATAGTGCATATAGCTGAAGATCATAGACTTCTTAAGTAAAATAATAATTGATTAAAAATAATGCAATAAATCCTATAATTAGCAAAATAATAGGCGGTATTATCAGTCTAGCAACGATAAGCTTTTAACCTTTGTCCAAATTTTTGAAATTGAAAGCAATGATGTGTTGCAAAATAGAATATTATTAAACACAAGTACTCCTACATATGTAAATATGCTATGCTGGAGGTTTATCTGAACTATATTTATATATTGAAAACAGATATTTAGTTTCCCATGAATTTCCCATGATAAACAACCTTACTTACCAACCTACCTTATATTTGATTCCAGATGAAAACATTTCGAAATTTGTACACACTTTGTTTCTGTTGTGCATTTAAAGTAATTTATGGAAATAATTTCCCGCCTCAGCCGAATGGAATTATGCCTGACTACCATTTGGCAGGCCACGGATTCAAAACCTAACCCCATAATGTTTGAACATTCTTGTTTTTCATAGCTGTCCGGTCGATTTTTTTTAATGGCTCATTCAGGTTTGATAGCTGATGGCAATAATATTCAGCAGTTATCGTCTGGTGTGGCTCCAGAAGTTCATAATAAACAATACCGGCCATATCCCACCAAATAGACAGGAGAATCTTCTTGGGATGAAAGCCATCTCTAGGGGTTGGTTCTGGTGTTTCATCTTTGTCTAACCATTGGCGGTTGCGAACAGGATTATTGTAAAGGACCCAATTTTCCTCACCAGCAACGATGCGGTTCAAAAGTCTTTAATTTTCAAGCCGTTGCAGCAGCTGAGAACACACATTCACTCTCTGCTAAAGGTTGGCGACGGAAAGTCTATGCGGAACCCATTTCCCTGCTTTGAAACCTTTCCCAACTGAACCAGGTGCCTGTGAACTGTTCCATGCGCTGAATTTAACCTCTGAGCTATCATATCGACTGTGAAATTTGGCTCAGCTCCCACGAGTTCGAGCAAAGCGTCGGAGTTAAAGACTTCAGGACGACCAGTGCGTAGGGCATCCTCCACGTCGCAGTTACCACTTCGGAATTTTGAAAACCACTTTTGCACAGTCCTTACACTCACTGTATCCTCTCCGTGAACAGTGTTTATTTCTGCATCAGCAGAAACTTTCTCCAACTGAAGAGCAAGGCGAATCTATTAAAGGTGGTATCGGTAAATCAGCTGCTTTATTTTTTTTCTTTTGCCGTGTCAATGCCGCTGTCAGCCTAGAATGAAACAAAGCCAATTCATTCTTTATTTTCTATTTTGCCAATGATTTGTTTGACAATCAAACGTACAAAACATTGTTGTTGGTCTAATGCCACCACCTTTATTGAATGCGCCTTTTTCAGCAAGGCTACCAATTTTTTTAATGTCTAAAATTGAACAAATGTAAAAGTCAAAAAATCATTGCCCAACTTTTAAACGTTAGAGTGGCTATCCCAAGGCGTATCTATAGAAGATGGTTTGATTAGAGTAGTTGATTTCCTCCTCTTCCATTCGCCTTTAATTGAGAAATGCCAGTAAAACGGAATGACGAAAAGTATACAAACTAATTTTATCTATTTGTCACTCATTCCATTCTTCTATTATCTTTCCCTTGACAGTTCTAATTTAAATTATGCTGTTTTTGCTCGCATGCCAACATTTTGAACAGATTCGCCTTAGGCCATCCTGTATTTAAAAGATTTAATTACGATCTTATTATTTAAATATTATTTCGAGCGGATTGCTACCTTAGCTGCTGCCGATTCCAATTTTTCGATCAATATAAACTGGCGGCCGCCGTAGCCGAATGAGTTGGAGCGTGACTACCATTCGGAATTCAGAGAGAACGTAGGTTCGAATGAAGAAAATGAAGGAAAAGTTTTTTCTAATAGCGGTCGCCCCTCGGCAGGCAATGACAAACCTCCGAATGTATTTCTGCCACGAAAAAGTTCTTCATAAAAAATATCTGCCGTTCGGAGTCGGCTTGAAGCTAAAGGACCCTCCATTTGTGGAACAACATCAAGATGCACGCCACAAATAGGAGGAGAAGGTCTGCCAAACACCCAGAAAGAGTGTACGCGCCATTTATATTTATAAACGGATGCTGCAACCGAACTTTATTTAGATTTGCGCTATCGATGCTTGCAAATAAAACCTCGTTGGTCACATTTAATTCCAAAACCTACTCCATTGCTTACAACATTGGCCTCAGCGTCATTGAGGCATAAGTGAGGCCCAGTAATGCCACCAAAAATAGTAAAAGTTTTCGCTATCGTCGAAGGTTAATTCTATTTGAAACGTAAGCGAGATGGTAAACTTAAACATTCTATTGTTGGCGAGGGGCTAGCTTTTTTCTCAGAGAGAGAGGCAGACCAGATTCCCGACTTTGCTTTTTTTTACTACGAAATTAGGTCTTATATGTGCACAATTAATCATCCAATTTTTTTTTGAATAACTTTTTTATCCAGAAAAAAAAAACTTTTGAACGTAGGAAATCTTAATTTTAACCTTTATGCGACCACTGAAATGGTTGAAAAGCCAGTCTGGCGCTCCTTAAGTAGCCTGTTTTTATTCGGCAGCTGTCTACTCCACAAGTGTCAAATAGGATTGGTGGATGACACCATTTGAAAAAATTATAGATCCTCCGATAGGGTTATTAATTTTGTGCCACCTTATGTACTATCTATGCAGAAATTAAATGAATAACGTCTGTATATTAATAAATAAACAAAATTTAGATCCCTGTTTAATGAGCTGGGAGTTGAGCAGAGAGAGAAAGTATGAGTTAAATTCCCGGAAATCCCGTTGCAAATAAATTAACAACAAAAGGTTCTCTGTGATGCGAAACGAGAAACCACAGCCAATAGAAAGTATCAACAACTGCATTTATTTACCAATGGGACCGTAGGTGACTTATGGCGTCAGACTACAGAACAACCAAACATCAACAAAAATAAAAACATAGCATTAATACTTCATATTACGAATTGACTTTAGCAAAATTTCATAAAAAAAAATTAAAAATTGGAAAAGTTATCGCTGTTTGGGTGGAGCCCGTTTCTCCAGAAGTCCCTTGCGGTGATCATCAAAAGTCCTTGGCTTCATCTAAAATCAATCGCACAAGAGAAATTAGTTTTATTAATAGATAATCTTGTGCCTGATCGAAGTTTTTTTTCAAAATTAACAATATGGCGGTTTCAGGATTTATTTTTCGATTTTTGAGAAAAAAACCGACGACTAATTGTTAAAAAAAAATCGAAATTTTTGAAAAAAAAACCTTCGATCACGCACGAGTTTTTTTATGTTTTTCAAAAGCAGTATAAATTTTATTGAAATCTACCAAGCAGTTTGTAAGTTACAGTGATCACCAGTTCAGAAAACAAAGTTTTGAGAAAAACGCATTTAATGTTTTGCGAATGCTTCGGAGCGCCCGAGCGCCTTTGTTAATTGTTGAATAACTCGAAAAGTATTTGTTGCATTCACTTCAAATTTTCAAACAATTTTTTTATGATAGAAAAGACTTTAAGAAAATGCTTTGAAATTTTCGTGAAAATTGATGGAATTTTTCTTTGTGCTATATTTTTTCGCAGGCTGTATATTGGCTACAAAACTTTAAGAATTAAAATGTGTGTTGGGTTTACAACGCACCGCACAGCATTTACTCAACAAAGTTGCTCTATTTCCTGTTGCATCAGCATAAGTAATAATTTGAATCGATATGAGTAATATTGAACCATGCACATTTGTAAGTTGGAACTTTCTAAATCAGTATCCGATTTAAATCGAAAGATTGAGCACAGCATTTAAGTTATAATTTTGTTTATCGTAAAAAGGGACTCAAGCAACGCCTTACGCATTCGCACAAGATTTGTTATTAAGCCGCGAACTCTTAGTTTTGAAATTTGTTTATGTAGTGGGGTGGTTTGGTTACTTGAACAAAAAGTATTTGAACAAAATAAATATTCTATTCATAAGCCTTTGAGCGATGTATTTTGAAGTCCTCAATACGATTTCTTGGTGGCCTGCATTCTTCGCGGCAGTTAATATTTTCTTCTTTTACTATTTCACTCAAGTCGTACAGGTGAGAATGTTGCCGATTGAAACATAAATGCAGGAACTCATAAATCTGCAATATACTCGTCTGCTATGTATTCCAGCGCCCGCGTCTGATTAGCGCCGATGGACCACTAAAAGAGTTTCTGCGTTATAATGTTCACACAATTAGTGAAAAGTATTGGCCAACGTTTTGGTGCTTGGGTGGGGGCGCTCAAATGTTGATTGCGAACGCGATTCGACAATTAGTTTTACCCAAAATCAACTATAGACGGTGAGATCATAAAACTATATCGCCGAATAAATTTAAAAGAAAAATAAAAAAAAATTAAATTCTTAGGGAAATACTAAAATTAAAAGATGGCGGTGAACTTGCCTTGCACTGGTTGGAGGCAGGATGCAGTGAAAATGCACCCTGCATTATACTCATACCCGGCCTTATTGGAGGACCTCAAACTGACTATGTAAGGAGTTTAGCAACAATCGCTAATAAGGCTGGATTACGGGTCGTCTTGTTCAATTACCGTGGCTTGGGCGGTGTAACATTGAAAACACCGCGATTTTACACACTAAATTGCTATGAGGATCTAGCGGAGGCGATTCGTCATGTGCATGAGAAGTTGCCAAAAGATTGTAAACTTGGTTGCGTAGCCCTTTCTCTGGGCACTTTCATGTTGGGTATGTAAGAAGAGTAAGTTGTTAGGTCAAGCCATAAGTTCTGGCCATTTTCCACCAGAAGTTGTTTAGTGAGCCACAATGTACTCTCGCATATAAAGCATTGCATCTGGTCATATTATAAGGCGATTCAAATACGTCATTATACTTCAGAAAAATTTCTTCGAAAGTGTTTTGTGGGTTACAACATTTCTAATGGAGGTAAATATTATACAAGGTGAAGTCCAAAATAAACAAGACTGTCGTCATAAAAATGTTTTTGAAGCCGCCATCTTTTTAATGAGTCAGTGCGTTTGAAGTTACACCCATAGCTGACTTCCAGTGAAAGCTTAGTAACATTCGGTTCAGTGGAAGCGAAGAATTTGCGTCTAAAGTGTCAGTATATTTGTGTCATCGGTACAAAATTGAGTTTCGAACAAAGAGCTAATATCAAATTTGGTTTTAAAACCGGTTAACACTTTTACCGAAACATTTGAATTGATGAAAAATGTTTACACGTCTCAGAGATGGTTATGAGGACATGACAATGAACATACGAGCCCCCCAAAATCAGTAATCACCAAAAACTCCATCGAAATTGTTCGTAAATTTATCAAAAATGAAAAAATCATCGTTGAAATTCATAGAATCGAAGTTGAATAGCTCGATTCATCGCATGATGATGATTTGGAAAGAAAAGAGAAGAAATTCCTTTACAACATTGTAACTGGGGATGAAACGTGGTGTCAAAGTGCCGAATGGAAGGCCCCAGACGAGCCACCACACAAAAATCGCGTTTGGAGAAGTCAACAATCAGTCAATTGTTTTGATGATTCCAAGGGAATTGTCTACAAGAAGTTCGTGCCAACGGGTCAAACCGTCAATGCAATTTTCTATATTGGGGTTTTGAAGCGTTTGTATCATCGCATTCGTCGAATTCGCCCTGAATACCGCGAAGAAGGAAGCTCGCACTTATTGCACAATAATGCATCGATCAACTTTTGTGACTAATTGTTAGATTAGAAATGGCATTTTAACCACCAATCACTCACCGTATTCACCTGATAAGACTCCCTGTTACTTCTACTTATTCGGAAAGTTGCATTTGGCCATGAAAGAAAAACGTCTTGCGTTCGTAGAGGCCATCATTCCGGTCAACGACCTGAAACAGTGTATCGAGGCCAGAGGGGACTAATTTGGAAAAATAAACTCGAAGTTATTAGAACAAAGCTCCTGTCGTTTCTATTTAAGTTCAGTCTTGTTTGTTTTGGACTTCACCTTGTATTAGAAAATTCTTCAAATGGTGCGTGACTACCATTCGGGAGTACGTGGGTTCCAATGTCCGTGCATGAAACAGTAAAATGAGAGAAAAGTATTTTCTATTAGCGGTCGCCCCTCGGCAATGGCAAGCCTTCGAGTGTACTATATTTCTGCCACGAAAAAGCTCCTCATAAAAAACTATTTGCCGTTCGGCGTCGGCAAATAGCCTGCTAAAAAAATGTTTACTGTGAATATGATTGTTCCAATGAATCCATTTTGATAATATGGATGCCAAAGCTGATGTACGCTCTGTCGGGTATGTCGACAAAATCACAGAATTCGTGGTGTTCCATTATCTAGGAACTGAAGATTGGCCAAAAATCGTTGGTTAGAAGGTTATATCCTTAAATCGATAAAAAATTAAATTTTAGTAAGCTACCCGGAAACTCATGTCGTTAGCTATAATATAAATACGTTAAATTCTCGACCAAAGTCGAAAAAGTATCGGGACTTGTCAGACAAAAGCACCTTGAGTTTGGAGGAAAGATTATTTCGCATCCGCCACATAATCCAATCCTGACATACCGTGTTCATCAAGCATATTGACTACTTTCTCAGCCCTTTGGGGACGGAGCCGCTCGATGGGTGAGTGTCGTTGAGGACGAGAAGTATTGGAGTACGCAGTAAAGGAAATAAATACGTTGAACTTTATAAAAACTAAGGTTTTATTTAACACAAGAAAATTTGTTCATAAAATCAAAAAATAATTATAAACAAACTGCTATCACTGCTAATGTTGAAATGCCTGAGTGGATACCTTATTGCACGGATTTCACTTCCACTTGACGAAGTAATGCCGCCATCTTCCGTCTTATCAGATTCAAAGTAATATTCGTCAGAACTGTCACTATCTAACGTATCATCTCTAGATCGCCAGCCATCCTGCGTAGGATAAAATATAAAATATTGTATATAAAAAGCAGGTTCCTTTGGCAGTGACTCAATCGAAAAACCGAAATTCGTTCTGACTCTACCGTCGTCTCACTTCGTAAGTTTACATTATAAGGAAGATAAGACTTCATCGCTAATGGACAGACGTCGCGAGTCATGCAGCTACGAACTAATTTGGGCGGCTATAGTGGTGGCCGCCGTAGCCGAATGGGTTGGGGCGCGACTACCATTCGGAATTCACAGAGAGAACGTCGGTTCGAATCTCGGTGAAAACACCAAAATTAAGAAAAACATTTTTCTAAGAGCGGTCGCTCTCGGCAGGCAATGGCAAACCTCCGAGTGTATTTCTGCCATGGAAAAGCTCCTCATAAAAAATATCAGCCGTTCGGAGTCGGCTTGAAACTGTAGGTCCCTCCATTTGTGGAACAACATCAAGACGCACGCTACAAATACTCGGAGGAGCTCGGCCAAACACACAAAAAAGGTGTACGCGCCAATTATATATATATATATATAGTGCTGGTTTTAAGAGAGTCTGGCGACAATGAGCAGGCGCGAGGACATCTTCTAACCCGAAATTGTGAAGCTGCCTTCAGAACAGACAAACTTAATCGAGTAAAACGGCACATGCGAGTATTTGATCTAAATCGCATAATCCTAACTATGTTGATTTCATCGTCGCAATAAAGCGAGCAAATGTTCAGCACTTTTTACTGAATTTTAATAATCCTACGAAATAACAAAGTTCGGCAGAAGGCAAATATTTTATATCAGCGTGGCGTTGTCAAGTCTGTTGAAGTACACAAATATTAATTACAAATTCATTTTTTTCACTGAGGTACAAAGTGCATGCTCGAAGAAAAAGCCTAGTGCCGCCAACAAAAAAAAACGACCAAAAATCAACGGTACTAGGTTAGTCAATAAGTTTTGCGGCTCGATAAGAAAAACACAATTTTATGGTTTGAAATATTTGGTAAAATCTCGCTGAACATCAATAAACTTATTCTAATGAGATTCCAATTTATGAATTCCAGCCCTGAAGTGAGAATCTGGCAGGGCTGCAAAATACGCTTCCACAGCTGTTATGACCTCATTAGTTGATGAAAAATGCTTTCTACGCATGAATTTTTGTAGGCCTGAAAACAGATGAGAGTTGCTGGGGACCAAATATGGTGAATACGGTGGATGCTCCAACGATTCGAACTTTAATTCATGCACGCTTATGCCTTGAAATTATATTTTACTGTGTTCGTTCGCTCCAGGTTGGAATACGACGCCTTTACATAAATTTTTAATTAACAGGATCGAACGTGTACAAAAGGTGTCTCTGAAATTTACTATATACTAACATCAGTAAAATTTTCTGATCCTATCCCATCTTACGCATACGTTTGCTTTTGATCAACCCGTAGACCTTGGAAAGTAGAAAAACGATTCTGTCTCTCTCGTTTGTTTTCCATGTTATTAAAGGCGACATTGATTGCCAATTTGTGCTTCAAAGTATTAGTTTTCTTACACTTCCCAGAATTCTTCGTAATGCTCTTCCTTTCTACTTAAATAAGTTCAATAAAAAATATGCTCGCAATGCTCCTATTGAACGTGCGCTTCGTGATTTTAATGAGATCTCGAACTGTAACGTGTTAGATTCGGCATTTTCATGAAAAATAATTTTTTTCTTTTGCAAACTGGGTCTTTTTCACGAATTTTTTCCTTCAGCTGGTCTGAAAGGTTACAAATAATATTCAGAATTTTTTGTTTTACCAGTTTGCAAGTAATCCACAAACGAAATTTCTTTCGCATCCCATAAACTTGATGCTAACACCTTCTTGGCCGATTGCGGATTTCTGGATACGAACTCGTTTCGGAGCCGAAGAACCAGATTCACACTACTCTTTAGCCTCTTGTTCCGATTTAGTATCACGGTGATAGCTCCTTGTCTCATCCATAGTGATGAATCGACACACAAAATCCACTTTATCCCTCCGAAAACGCTTTAAATGTTGCTGAGAAAGTTGCATGCGAATGTGTTTTTGTGCCATTGTTAGCGAATGCAATCCCCATTGTGCATACAGTTTTCTGAAACCCAGTACTTCAGCCAAATATTGCTTAGGGCTTGAGAATCCTGGGGCTTCTACTAAATCTCTTTCAGTCACTCGACGATTTTCCAAAATATATTCTGTATTTTTTCTACGACTTCTGGTGTTGTTGCTGTTTTTGGACGTCCTTGACGTGGATCGTCTTCAAGGGTTGTACAGGGTTTGATTGAAAAGTAATGAGCCTTCCCGGGCGGAGCGTCCTCCAAGCGATCAGCCGAATCGGCTGGTGGGGGAAAATGATCGTTGGACCTTCCCCTTCCACTAGGAACCGGTCCCAGTTCGCTGGCAACAGCGGTGCAGTCAACATCGCTCCGCGCGTGAAAGCTGTTTTAAAAGTGTATAAGGATTTTGCAGTGGCGAAAATGCAGCGATCGTTGGAGCAACGTTACTCGATCAATTTTTGCGTAAAGCTAAACAAAACGAGTACCGAAACCATTGGGCTACTCAAGGAGGCTTACGGGGACCAATCCCTGTCCAGTGCCCAGGTAAAACGGTGGCACAAGTCGTTCAAGCCCGGCTTCGGCCCGACCTCGTCAACAATTGGACCCTTCATCACGACAATGCGGTGGCGCACACCGCCTTCCTCTGCACTTCTGCATTGGCCAAGATGGGGGTTCCGGTGCTTCCCCACCCTCCCTACAGCCCAGGCCTGTCCCCTCCGGACTTCTTCTTGTTCCCGCGTCTGAAAAGTAAGCAGAAGGGAAGCGTTTCGACTCCATCGAGGCGATCCAAAAAACTGTGACAGCCGAATTGAACGCGATTCCGGCGGATGAGTTTAACAAATGTTTTCTGCAGTGGAAGGTCCGCTACCAGCGGTGTGTTGACGCTCAAGGGTCCCAAAGTATTGGGAAACTAGAAAACAAATAATGAATTCACCTTGTTTCATTCTGAGCTGACAGCCACATGAACACGGCGAAAGAAAAACAAAAAACAAATCTGCCACCTTTAATAGATTCGCCTTGGTACCAACATAACAAAACAAAAAAATGAGGCTAGTAGCAACGCCCTCTCTTATCGAACCGCAAAACTTATTGAATAACCTAGCATTTTGTACTACACTTGAAGCTTGCACTTTGTTATACTAAAATTCAGTGAGCTTTAAAAAAACTGCGCACCCAGAAAAATTCTGGGAATTCTGGTTAAAAATTTAAAGTTTTTATAAAATTTTAAAAACTTTTGTACAAAGTTTGAAACTTTGTACGATCTTTGTTGTAGCATGCACTAATATTTGTAAAAAATAGTGTTGTGTTTATAATTTTGCAACGGGGTGTTTGCGAGAAGAAATCGTTGGGGTACGAATTAATAGTGGTTGAGGAAAAAGAAATTCATTAGACTTACATAAACCGCATGCTAAACGCCTCATTGGTAGCTACCAGGCTGGTTTTCAAGAGGGAAGATCAACGATTCGCCAAATTTTCGTACTAAGACAGATTTTAGAAAATAGTCGCGAATACGACATGGCGACGTATCAGCTTTTCATAGACTTCAAAGCAGCTTACGACAGCATAATTAGGAGCCAGCTCTTCTTAGCGATAGCAGAATTCGGTATTCGCGATAAGTTAATACGTTTAACACGCTCGACCAAGC
The DNA here is from genome assembly GCF_028408465.1 of Anastrepha ludens. Classification (NCBI taxonomy): domain Eukaryota; kingdom Metazoa; phylum Arthropoda; class Insecta; order Diptera; family Tephritidae; genus Anastrepha; species Anastrepha ludens. The sequence goes on along the minus strand of NC_071502.1, from coordinate 26,588,411 downwards.
AGAATGTAAGGAACGTAGTAAGAGTTCAGAACAATGCGTCGCGAGAGTTCGCCACCTTTCGGACTCCTCTTTAATATTTCCCTTGAAAAGGTTATCATCAGGGACTCTGCCGTAAACACAAAGGGAACTATTTTGTTTAAATCGGTTCAATTGCTGGCTTACGCGGACGACATATGTAGACATAATCGCCTCCTCGCTGCCGAGTTGAAAAGAAGACTTCGCAAATATTAAGAGAGCAGCAAAATGTATGAGTTTAGAAATAAACGAAGCCAAAACTAAGGCGCTAGTTTCAACTACATCGGACTCTGTCAGACACAATGTGGGCCAAATACTAAAAATCGGTGACTATGGCTTCGAATTAGTGAAGGAATTTAAATACCTTGGAGTAATCATTAATCATGACAACAAAATTTCTGCAGAAATCGGCCACAGAATCCTTATGGCTAACCGCTGCTATTTTTCGCTGTGTCAACATCTAAAGAGTCGCCTCCTATGTAGACAGAAAAACAAAGATTTCACTGTATCGCTCAATTATAATTTCCATTTAGCTATATGGTAGTGAAATGTGGACACTCAAGCGCACCCATCTGTGATAACCACAATCATGGTCAACAGATTGAGATGGGCAGGTCACATATTGCGGATTAACACGGATTACCCACCTCAACAAATACTCTTCGGTAAATGCCACAGACAGCGAAGAAACGGCCGCCCGCCGCTTAGATGGATTGACGGTGTAGAAAAAGGGCTTCTTGGGATTTCGGGCACAGGCACGAAACCGAGACAATTGGCGGCATATAATACAGCGGGCGAAGACCCGACCAGGGCTGTCTAGCCAATAATGATGATGACGAATATCCATGAGTGAAAAATATCTAAAATCAACAGAAATATTTCTCGACAAAATTTATTATTTAAGTTTCGAAAATCTTTGCCTTATTGAAATTTAATTATTATCTTTAGGTGCATATTTGGCGCAAGAGGAAGAAGCCAGTAAATACCTCACTGCTGCTATGATGATTTCACCGCCTTGCGATATAAAATTTGGTGGGTGTATACATTTCTAATTGTTTGGTGTTAATTTAAATAAGAACAAAAATAGCTCGAAGAGGAAAAATGTTGAATACGAAAGTGATTGCTATGCGCGTTCCAAAGTAAACAGAACTCTATGAAAATATTATTTTCAGTAATAAGTTCGGTTGTCATGAAAAAATCCATCTTGAGGTTAACGGGGCTGGAATTTAGAATAATGTCTATTGGGCAATTTTTGGTAAACTATAATGTCTTTATTAATGAAACTTGGTGGAGATGTTAGTGAGGTGTTAAGGAACACTCTTTATAACTCCAAATTATTCGGGAATTAATAATTTCGTAATTATTTGCCTTGAAAATGCCCTCGGGAACTTCACTATAATTTGCCACATTATACTATATATTTTTTTACACTTCACTAAAATCCACCAAATATACACTCACACGCGTGTTTTTACTTATTTTTATCCTTATATTCGAATTATTTTGATTAAAATTAAATGCAAATGCATTTGAACATACAATCACTTTACAATTTTAAACGCGAATAAGAAGAAGATTGGAATGACAACAGTATGGTGTTGCCGGATGCCTGCAAATGAAAACAAAAATATGAACAAAAATTAAGTATTTGAGTTTAGTGTTAATGATGGGGATGGGGGTTATTGTGCCTCCTTACTAAATACACGCATATGACGTTTTAATTTTGGGTTCAATGGTTTTAACACGGAAAGGAGTTCTACGCAAAAATACTGTGGATTGCGTAGCCGGAGCTGGGTTGATGAGGGTTATTTTTTTTAAAAGAAGTGAGTTTTTTAATAAAGACAATTAATAGACAACTACGACCACCCTATTTGTTTTGCAGACATGATAATCGAATTTTTGCGGAGAAAATCTGTTTATAAAAGGCATGAGGACCCGTTTGTAAAACTGATCGAAGCAATACAACACACTTATAAACCGTAATTTTTGGCTTTTGATTAATTTATTATTTTTTGTGATACGCTTAATATCATTGTTTTTAAGTTTCGATGCGTTGTATGTTTTTATTTTCAAAAATATTTCTCAATTTTAAATTACAGCAAAAAATACTGCAGTTTTACAATGAACCTTCCACTGAACATCCCTGCACACGGACTTGGTTTTTTTTTCAGGTGTATGGCAACACCAACTTTTCGCTAAATTATAGAACTTTAACATTAAATTACTTAAAAACTATAAGCCTCCGGCAGGTGCGGTTTTCAGTTTTAAGATGGGGGTACATCCCTCTATCCCCCCCTTTTAACCTTTTTTTCAAAGCGATAGACATTATACTAAATATTTCCCGTTAACGGACTTGAACTTAATCAAACGCATAAATATCTTTTTCCTCATATTCATCATAGAAGAAATACGTTTTTCCAAAAAATGCATTTGAAATTTTAGCACCCTAGAAAGAGCTTATAACCCTTTTTGGACGTTCTCCGCTTTTATCTACATATTGGGTTCTCCGGAAAGTAATTGCCGATTTTACATATAGACGGCGTTGATAATTGTTTCGAACAGCTTTTTACAGTTATTATCTGTCACTTTTAGCTTGCTTTAGAAAAAAGTGCGCGTACTTTTGTTTATATTTTGTCATTTTTACTTTATTATTATATTTCCATAAAGGAAAAAGCGCAGAGAAGGTTGCTAAAAATTTGCGTGATTTGTATGGTGATAAAGCTTAAAAAAAAGGCAGTGTCGAAATTGATTTATCAAATTGCGTTCTGCAGATTTTTCACTTAAAGATGAGCCACGTTCGGGTCGGCCAAGTGATGCCGCTGAAGGTGTGATCAAGGCTTTAATCGAATTGGATCGTCATGTAACTTTGCGTGAGATTTGGAGAGAAGTTAAATATACCAAAATCAACCATTCAGGACCATATAAAGAGTCTTAGACTGGTAAAAAAGCTTGATATTTGGGTACCACATGAATTGAAAGAAATCTCATTTAACAAACCGAATCAACGCTTGTGATATGCATCTTAAACGCAAAGGAGTTGATCCGTTTTTGAAGCGAATTATCACTGGTGATGAAAAATGGATTGTTTATAATAACGTCACTTGAAAACGATCATGGTCCAAGCATGGTGAAGCGCCACAAACAACTTCAAAGGCTGATATTCACCAAAAGAAGATTATGCTGTCAGTTTAGTGGAACTGGAAGGATTTGGTATAGGTATTTTGAGCTGCTTCAGAGGAATCAAACGATTAATTCGGGCATCTACTGCCAACTATTGGACAAATTGAATGCAGCCATCGACGAGAAGCGATCTATCGTAAGGGTGTCATATTTCATCAAGACAACGCTATACCGCATACATCTTTGGTCACTCGCCAAAAACTGAGAGAGCTTGGCTGGAAACCTTTGATGCATGCACCAAATAGCCCTGACCTTGCACCGTCAGACTACCACTTGTTTCGGTCTTTGCGGAACTCCTTAAATTGTAAAACTTTCGGCAATGACGAGGCTATAAAATCGGACTTGGTTCAGTTTTTTGCAAATAGAGGCAAGAAGTTCTATGAGCGCGGAATAATGAATTTGCCGGAAAGATGGCAAACGGTTATCGAACAAAATGGAAAATATATAATTGATTAAAGTTCATTAGAAGTTTTAATAAAAATGTATTTATTTTCTTTTAAAATATCGGCAATTTTTTTCTAGACAACCCAATACATCGCGTCTCGAGTCATGTCTACTTTGGAAAACATAGTTCGGAATAATTTGCATTTAATTAAATTAATTAATTTACAAAACAAAAATATATATGTATTAAAGTAATTTTTGAATATTTATTTTAGGTGTAATAAATTTGGAAAAGCCTTATTTCAATAAGATCTTCAATCATTCAATGATGCGGGAAGTGTTGAAATTGTTCAAACATTATTCGATTTTAAGGAGATCAAATATCGATGTAGACTTAGTGCTAACGGTAAGTCATAAATTTAAAGTTTTCATTTTTCAAAAAAAAATCTATATGTAAGTGTCAATATATACGCAGAGTAAAACATTAGGTGCCTTTATAAACAACCTATTAGTGAAAAGTTCAGTCTTTGCCAGTTTAGAAGAATGTTACGAAGACGCAAAATTACATAACAAGCTGGGAAATGTCTCTATACCACTTCTGTGCCTTTGTGCCGCCGACGATATATTCCAACCAATCCAAGGTACTTCTTACATTTTGACATTTGCTAATGTTTAAATTATTTTTTATCCTATATTTTGCAGCTTTGCCGCTAGAAATTGTAGAGAAAAGTTCAAATGTAGCAATGGTTCTATCGGAAACCGGCGGCCATATCGGCTTTCTCGAAGGCTGGTGGCCTTTTAGAAGGGAACAATACATGGAAAGACTTTTTGTTGAATACTTTACTAAAGTTCTGTTCGACGAAAATGGTTCATTTCAAAGGCTCAAAGAACAACTAAACAAAACCAATTAACTACCAAACTAATTCTGTTAATTTAATAGGAGGAGATGGTGAAGTTCTTATAAATAACAGGAAATAATGTTCAAATAAATATTGATTTAATATTTGTGTTTTTTTTTTTATATTTTATTTAATTTTTTTTTTAATATTTTATTTATTTTTTTTTTAAATATTTTATTTAATTTTTTTTTAATATTTTATTTAATTTTTTTTTTTTTTGTAATATTTTTATATTTAATTTTTTTTTTATTTGATTTTTTTTAAATAATATATGTATAAACAAAATAAAATATTTTATATAATCAATTATGCGCTTAGTAATATTTATGTTCTTTAAATATACTAACACATATACATAATAACCGTTTTTAAAACATTAGTAATACATCAGGCACGTTATACCCTAATCCACGATCAGTTTTTTAGAGTCTCTATGTTGCTGATGAATATATGTTTGTATAATTAGTATTTGTACGCAATATGAAAATAACTCTGAAATATGCTCCTAATCTGGGATCTCCAATATACGAGTATAGTTTAAACAATATACACCTTTGGCCAAATATTGTCTCACTAGCTATGCCTACGTACGTATATTATATTAAACGTGTTCTACCATATTATATGGGCTTATAAAGCAAAGTGGTAACATATTTCTTGCGATAGCGATGAGTTGCACTCAGCACCATAACACCATCTTTGATAGAGAGCGCATACAGATGATTAAGCATAACATGATTAGGTTCTGGAAGCAATGTTGGCTCACACTGAAATAACGAAAGTTTGTATTTCATAATATATATTTGAATTATTAACAGTTGAATGGCAATGCTCACCGATAATGGTGTGTCTTTGTTAAGTATCACTTGCAGTAGATGTGGGGGCAACACTGGTGGCCCAGAAACCTTCTCCCATGGCTTGGGCTGTGGCACTTCCTGTGAGTACTCTCTTTCTGCATAATTTGGCGCATTTTCACTGTCCTTGGCGAGTGCCTGAAACACTTCGAAGTCCGACTGACGCACCGAAACCAAATTGTTCTTGATGCCATCATCATTTTCGATACTTTTCTGGAAAGATTATTGAAAAATAACGTATTAGAATTAAATTAATGAACTTCTCATGATTTTGTGTATATAAAAGTAGTGAATCTCAATTTGACGTCGGTAAAAAAAAATTCAGGCAAACAACGACATATCTGAACTTAGTGCAAAAGAACGTCACAAAAATGTATATACCTACATGCATACGTCAGCGAAACAAATAATGAAACAACCAGTATTTTTAAGAAATCAAAATACGTACACTTTTTTTGGAATCATATTATGAAGGACATTAAAAAGGAAGCAAAGGACAAGGCTTTGAGGACAGTTTCATAAAAATTCATTTTATATTTTATAAGTGTAACAAATGCTTCTAAAGTTGATAAAAGAAAAAAAATTCACCAGTCTCGAGGCGCTGAAAAAGGCCATTGTCCGCGAGTGGGCCAAAATACCTGCAAATCACATTCGGGCAGCTTGCGATTGGTTTCTGGACCGTTTCAAAGCCATAGTCAAGGCAAAAGGTGATCATATCGAGCAAAAGTAAATTGATTCTTAATTTTATATTATTTACACACATTTTTTTCTTTGAATTGAATAAAAGTAATTTTCCAAACTAAATGTATGACCTTTTTAAATGGTTACACCTCGAGTGCCGGACCCTGTACGTATCGCTCTTTTATTTCAATAAAGAGTTTTTCAATTAAATATACGAGGATCACTGCTGAAGTGACAGGCGTTGACCGGATATGAAACCGGGTCGTTGCGGTTTCATATGGCCTCTGGTGACGATACAGCATGCTTGACTGCGCTTTGTATGTGTTAGTGCAGTCGGGTGGCGTCGTGTCACACATACTTGTTGTCGGTAAAAATCAAAAATTTTAGATATTAGCGTCAAGCACCCGACACGCACACATATAAAGTTCTTGTCAAACAATGCTTGACCGTCACCAGAGGCCAATAGAACCGACAGCCTTAATTTTACTTAGGGAGGCATATTGAAATAAATGAGGGAATGACACCAGTCACATTTGCTTTATATCGGAATCAGTAGAAGTCTGCGTTTAGTACATTTTGAAAAGCGATAAAATAGTATACTATAACTATCTCGGCCAAAAACGCATAAGCGGTTATCGCGCCAATTAAAAAGCAGAAGAGTATATCCTAGCACGTAGGACTTGTTACGGAAAAACGAAAATATTTATGTAGAAAATTCAGAGAACGTAAATTCATAGAGAAGGTTTAGTCCTGGCCCGTTCCTCATTTTGGGCAGTAACAAGGGTAAGAAATTCAACTCAAAAATTACTTCACCACAAGTACATAATATATAAATTTATGTTCTGTGGAAAATTGTACACAGGGATAATCATATTCTTTTTTTTAATTTTAATTAAATTGACGGGGTGAAAATCAACGAAGCGCCAGGGACATCTAACTGTAAAGACTGCAGCTTTTTGTTTTTTATGGTTTCTATAGTCTTATTTTTTAAATTATGTTGAAGCATTTTTGTATTGAATGAATGGTTTATATTTCTTTTTTGGTATATTCGTATATATTTGTTAATGGTCGTTTGTTAATAATCGTTTGATTTTGTGTATGTTTTTATGTTGTCTTGGAAGTATATTAATTTCAGCGGAATTTTCTTGTTGTTTTATTTATTTTTAAACTCGTTACAGGTTCTTTAGATAGGTTGTTGCACCTACATATACGAGTATGCAGCAGTTGTTTGTTTTTATAGTAATCGGGTAGCCATTTTGTGACTGGATAATCATATTCAAATGTCATTTTACAATTTAAATTTCGCGAATATATGTATACAAGTACACAAGTATACATATGTATATGAAAACATAACATTTTTAAGTGGTCTGTCATTGGTCTTTGCGTTTTGTGAACGAAAAAGTGAATTTGGCAATTTTTCAAATGTCTAATTCTATTGAGCAAGAAGTTGAATTCATTTTCGTTTACGCAATAAAATTTCCAATATCAGTTCAAAACATTTGGTATACTACTGAAGGCTTTGTCCAAATAATTGTTTACAAGTGGTAAACACAACTCAAAGGAGACAGAGACATTTATCAGAAATATGCTGCTGTTGTTGTTGTTGTAGCAGTCACTAGTCCCTGCCAATGCGGTGTAGTCACAAATCGCCATCGCCTAACTCAACTAACGGTAGGCCCAGGAAACGTGCTGCTCTGATAGGTTGGTTCCATAGGGAGAGGGGTGTTAGGTGAGTGGATTTGTGAATGGGCATGTAAATAGGTAGTTAGTATCGTACGCGGTACCTTCGCATGCCGGACATAAATGGAATATGTCAGGGTCGATTTTGGATAAATAGGGGTTTAACCTGCTACAATATTCAGGCCGTAATTGAGCCAAAGTTAAGCAGATCCTACAGGGCAACTGAAATTCTTCGTCTGCAAGGTGGTAGTTTGAAGGTGATAAAAGTCTCCCTGTGAATGTAGTTTAATGTCTGTCTATATGTATGCTGTCCAATCAAATAGCAGGGGTGATTCCTGCGGAAACACCCTAACAGGAATTGCTTGCTGATCATTTTTCTGTGCTCCTTGACCGGGAGCATGAAAGCTTCATTGTGAAGGTGTTGCAGAGGAGATACTAGCAGTATTTTAAACTTTTTCGTGGAATCATGCAAAAGGTAGCTGAAGAAAACTTAAGCTAGTCGTTTCTATTTAAAAAAATAAAACGTGTAAAAATATCCATGTCAAAAATCTAGTATATTCAGAAACTATGGGTACCTATCTGCTGCGCCAGATAAACCTTAATCTGAACAAATCGTGCGACTCATTAAACGAGACATAGTACACGCATACACACATATTGAAGAGAAATTAGAGCAAAATCACTAGTTTTCATTCTCTATTTCAGTTTATTATCTCTATTTAATGAAATGAAATATAAACACAAGAAATACTCGTAGATGCAGCTTAGTACTTTGCTTTGCGAATAGAATACTTGGAATCTTGGTATATGGAATCAACAGCAGTATGTAAATAAAAAATAAAATATGTAAATAAAAAGCGATCAAAGGTCCGGCAGTTAGAAGCAAATAAGTTAAATTCCCTGTTTTTACCCTAAACACGAGTTCACTTTTAACTTACATACATATGTACTTGTGTACCTTTTGTATATACATATGTAAGTTCTATATTTCACACACACATTATTTAAATATCATATCCACTGAGAGGAGTGTTCACTAATTAGTATAAATTTATAGTGTTATCCAGTACATTTTAAAAGCGATTGCACAACAGAGCTCCTTCAACCCCTATCAGTAATAATCAGCAGCAATAACAATAACACCGGGTACGGTCAATTAGTTTATATCACGTCATCATTATTGCGTCTCATTCAAGCATCTAAATATGTCCATTTGTACATGTACATACATATATAAAGTACTCACATATGTGCGTAATTTACTGGATATTGATTTTTCACTACACAGTAATACTGAATGTTACCTAAGGCTTTTTTGCTTTGACACTTACCAATTTCGGGTCATGCTTCCATTCGCCATCTACACAGAATTTATATTGATGGTCTCCCTCTGGAAGGTCGATAATAGCCACGAAGTTTCCATGACTACGTGCCATAGGTAAGGGCTTCCATTTGGAAAACGTGCCCGAAATTGTAACATTCTTACCGCCTCCATCCCAGCGCAAGACAGTGGGCAATCCCGAGTTCCTAGGTAGCTCCTCGGTGGAGCTCTCCTCTTTATCGTCATTGGAATCAGCTGCTGCTTCCTTCACAGACATAGTACTACCAGAATTGTTGCGTAGCGGTGTAGAACTGCCTTCTGAAACAGTATTAGCGCGTTTGCGCGGGGTGGGTGTGACGGTTGTGTCTGTAGTAGCTGCGCTACCGACGGGCTTCGTATAATACGGTTGATCTTCGTCTTCTTGCGAGGAACCGCCGAGCAAGACTGAACGCACGTTCTTGTCATTTGTAATGTTTTTGTCAAAAGTAAAAGCTTGTACACTACTGCCGCCAACACCACCGACCGCACCAACCCCAGAAGCTGATGCAACAGAATCGCCACGGCCGGGCATCTCTCGAAATGGGGAGTTTGGTGTTGACAGGTCGCTGGACTTATGGCGCTCACGATGCATGCTGGTGCTGCCTGCATTTCCCATAACTGTAAACGGACACCACCACCCCTCTTTTAGCTATAAAAAAAAATTTTTATAATCCGAAATATTTCGAGATAGACTTGCGGTGAATATGTACGTATAAAAGCAGATTTATGCGTAGGAACTTGTTAAAATTGTTGCACTTTTTTGATAAACATGGACGTCTGTGTGTTTTTGGCAATTTCGTCTCTACATATATTTGGCACTATTTTGGCTGTGCTATCGATGATAGCTTCTTCTTAATATTCAATGTCGATGACTCGTGGAAGGCTTTGTTGTTACTTTTGTTGTTGTGGTTTTATAAGTTATTGAAAATACTTCCGCACTTGTTAATTTCTTTGTTCAATTCGAATAATCGTGCAAATTGAATAATCCGCACTTTTACAAGCCTTTTTAGAATTTCGTTCCTTTTTATAAAAAAATATATATATCTAAACTGAAATTGTATGTTTTAATAGTATTTTTATAATATGTGGGTCGTATAAAACAAAACTGACAGAAAGAAAATTCTACGAACAGTTTTCACGAATACCATCGTATTGTTTTCCCCTTGTTTACCTTTGCAAAGGTGTCAACGCAGGGTTGCACAATTACAATAATTTTCAATTTAGTATTTTGAATTGGATTGTATAAAATAATAATAAACATATTAAAATTTATAAGGTATGTCTATCGGCACATCTAGAAATTTTTTAATGATTATTAAGAGTACACAACGTCATTTTTATTCATTCATTCTTTCAAGGGTACACAGATACGTTTTCTGCAGAACGCGGGAGTGAAGGAAAATTGGTAGAGTATTGGATATTAGTAGGTCGGTTGGTTTACGTATGTTTAATATGAAGAAGATGAAGAATCTTCTGATCCAATTAATACATTTTTCGGATAATTTAAATGCCTAGAAATCTGTACAATGGTCAACCAAAAAAATATATCGGTCATTTTTTAAGATAAATGATAAACAAAACAGAAATATTTTTGGAATGAATTTTATTTTATTTTATAATTTAATATTACAATCTAGACATTCGATCCGTCCAATTTTCGTTACATTTTCCAAAAAACCCAAATGTCGCCGATGTTTAGCTGATTAGTTTGTGGAAACAAAAATACCGTCAGCGAATTTCGATAGCACTCGCTATTAACAGTAACGGCAGCCCCTTCCATATTTGGAAAGAAATAAGGACCAACGATGCCACCAGTGCTCAATGAACTTCGCGAACATGTTTTTTTTTTTTTCAAAGTAAATTTCTACAAATCGGTTCCGTTGTTCGCGTGTTAAAGAATTCGTGGCGACTTGCCAAACCCTCCTGAACAGAAACGTCAACACAGTTTACCATTCTGAGCAGTCAAACCATAGTTATCGATTCTCATGCAGCAAAAACCCCCTATAGTATGCATGTACATATAAAACAAAGCAACCCTGATGATAGCAACTGCGTTCCCACGACAGCCGGTTCTACGCAAGGCGAATTTATTACAGGTGACAGCAAACACATATAAGTAAAACCAAGGCGAATTTATTGCTGGGTGAATGCTGTCACCTTATTAAATCCATCTTGGTTCTACGTTACCGGGACGACCCTGATTTATATCCGACCATGGACTGTCACTCCAGTAGTATTCCCCGTAGACGTTTGGGGAATGTATATTCTGCTACAACAACAACAAAGCAACTGCATCAAATGCAATGTAATCAAAATAAACTCGCCGTTAACGTTTTAAACAAGAAATGTAGAGATCGTAGAATCGCCAGATAAAAAATCGATTTTTGGATCAAATCGAACCACAATATCCCGAAAAAACTGTTTATAAGTAGATCTCATCAGATCTCTTTCCTTTCTTACTGATTCAAAAAACTGTATCTTAACAAGCAAAAGATCAGAAAACTAAAGTAGCATTAGTAATATTACGAATTCTAGAAAATGAATAAAACCATTGGATATAATTAAGCCTTGGGAGCTTGCCATGATCAAATATATTCTTTTTAACACAAAACACATGTAATTTGCGTTGAGGCAGGTACTCTTTTAATAACTTGTTCTCAATTTAATAAACATAATCTCAATAGAAAACAGTAATGCTTAGCTAATTAAATGTATCTTACTAAGTAGTTTGTAAATATTAAATTAATTGCATTCAGTTATACAATTGCAAATATAGTTAATACATAAGGTTTGCTATTCTCTTGTGCTAAAGTAAACAAATCATTAAATTATCACGATTTCCGTCTCCTCCTTTTCTTCCAGTTTTCTCTTTTTTAAGGCGGATGTTTCAGAAATTGGATCTATTTCTTTCAAAAATAGTCCCGTTTTCAACACACCACCTTGATATCCGGGATAAACTTCTCTTATGTGTTGAAGGAATGTCGTTATTCTTTCCCCATCGGTTTCAAATTTCGCCAAATAATGGCGTCTACAAAAAAAATATATATATATCGTAAGCGTATAAAAACTACAAAAATAAAATTGTAGGTACCTGTAAAAGGCTGCACCCATATTTTGATGACTGAGTGGTGGTGTCTTCTTAGCTGAGGAAACACTGTTTAAAATTTTTCCCTTATGAAAGGCGTCTTCCAAGCTATAATCACTTTCCTCTTCGTCGGAAAAGACATCGTTCTGTGGCTTTCGTTGGTCTACAAGTTCGGCGATATACGGCCACAAGTTCTCTATGCTCGTATGATTAATTTTAAAAAAGAGTCCCGTTCTATCTTCCTTACAAAATAGACCTACCACATTAATGGTCAGCTCTTCGCTAAATCGGCCTCGATTGTACTTTCGTTTTGCTAAAAATGTTTCATCAAATAAGACTATTCTGCCTAAATTACCCAGCTCGAGATCAGTATGCGATGAGATGATCTCTGTCACCTCTCGGCAATGGCTATAATAGTCAGTGATAGTCCCAGTGCTCAAAGACGTTGCATCACCTTTGCGCTGACGATAAGCATTCAAATGTTTCAGTGCAAAAATAATCTATTGAAAGAGACATATGAAAGAACATATCAATTTTTAACTAGCAAACAAAAGTTTATTTTTCATATATGGTAGAATTAGTGCATGCAAAACTAATATTTTTTACGAAATATGAATGGACAACACCATTTTACTAGGCCTTTGGCAAAATAATAATCTACTGCATGTTATCGTACTCTACTACTATATGTTACTGTTGGTTATATAAACTGCTTTAATCTTTTTATGTTGCAATTATTTTTAGAATTTGTTTTAAGATAACACAGTCATTTACATACCTACTTAACTTTCGTAATTGTGGTAACATTTTTATTTTGAAATCTCGATGAAATATTTGTAATCGTCACTCAATATATATATAATATTAAGAGATGCATATCAAAATGATGAATCACGGACCAATACTAGTTGACAACAAGATCAACATAATTCGATATGTCGTGCTAATACGCCTAATAGTAAAAAAAAAAACAAAAAAAACTTGTTTACATCACCATTAGAAACGGGAGGTCAAACAATGAAATCATTTGAAAAATTGTTGATGATGAAATTGCATGAAAAATACAAGCAACCACTCACCCTCACATCCATTACGAAGCAAAATAAGATGGCTAGTGCATCAGAGATCGAAATATGACAAAATTTACCTAGAAATCACATTACCATTGTAAAATATTTTTAAAGGTATTTGATATTAAGAACTTACCATCAAAAAAGGATCCATCGCTTGGGTTTAAGATTTTACGACAGTTCGAAGCGCTTCCTTTACTTACAGAAGATCTGCAGCGCCACATCCAGCCCAATTTTCTGCGAATATCATTCTCCACTTTCATGGGAATACCGCAACATTGTGGAGGAATTGATTTTTTTGAAGGTACTAAGCCCGACTCTTCTAAAAACAACAATGCAGATGTGTTGTCTCCACAAATTTCCATCATGGAAAATACGCTAATCGACTTCAATTTCGGATGTATTTTATTGCTGTACATTATAAATACGCTCTAAATATAAGGCACTTAATTTAAAAAATAGCTTAAAAACTCCGAGGAAAAATATGTAAAAAACGAACAAAACAGGTGTTGGAGAAGAATTCGAGTACTATGAAAATAGCGTTTGTTGATATTTATGAAAGATATCATTATGCATTCACAATAGATTTCGTTACAAACATTGTACCAAAAACAAGTAAAAACACTCTTCTTCTTTCTACTCTGGTGTGAGTGCTGGTAATAAACGGTTCCCTTGGCATGGCTAGTTTACTGGGGCGGCAGCCCTTGGTTGGGAAAAACTCGAGTCATTTCGGTAACGTAGAACCGGCTGCCATGGGAATGAATGAGTGCTTGTCTTTTTGCTTTGCTGTAAATTAAGGGGGTATTCTAGTCTAGAAATTTGAAAAAATCGAAATTTTTTTTTTTCAAAATTCGATAGTTTAGGTATTCAAAAATATTTCCCTAAAAGGATTTTGCAAAATTCGAATTATTTTCGAAATTACAACTATTTTAGTGACGCGACAGCTAGACTGGTTTGAGCGGACGGCGAAATTCAAACGCGTGTTTCTCGAAACTACTTCGTTCGATACGGTCGATATCTCAAGTTCTAATCAACCGATTTGCTTGAAATTTGTCATGAATATTCCTTAAATATATCTCTATCGTATGAAGCTCGAAAAACTGGAAATATCAATTTTTTAATATGTGTAAACAATTCAGAAAGCTTAAAAATAAGAGAAAAATCGACCTGAATTTTTTGAGTAGCCGCCAATTTATGGAAAAATTTTTTTTTTCCGTTTTTTCTGGTTCATACGATAATGACATTCATATTAATTAAGAATTTGTATTTTTTTTTTTTCAGATGACCACAAGGGTAGAAATCGTGACGACGGGGACACTGCCTTTTTTCCCCCTTCCACTTCAAGGACGCATAACTCCATGAAAATTCATTTTTTTTTTCAAATTTATTTTGTGTGCTCCTAATATATGAATAAATAAATGATAAAAAAATGTATCTTAAAAATATCAATAGCTTTTTTTTTATTCATCGTCAAAAAATGCTCGAAATTCGGGCCTCTAGACTAGAATACCCCCTTAAAATTTTGATGGTAACATTAAAAGCAATAGAATATCGACAAAAAAAACCAAATATTATATTATCATTTCAATAAACAAATTTGCAACTTTACAACAACTAATATTTTCAATATACATATTTCTTAGCTAATTAGTGAGGAAATATTGAATATATTGAGAAATATCCGAATTTTTACGCCACTTGTGAGACTTTTGGATACGACTTTGATTGAAATTTAATCATTTTTTATGCAGCCATCTCACATAATAGTTTGTTTTGGAATCAAATGACCTCAGATGTGGGAATTTTTTGACAACCAGCTAAGAGTGTTTTTACTTATTAATCTATATAGTGGTTACAAATTAGGTTTTAACTCAAAAATTATGAGCAGGAATTATTTATCTGAATTCGAGAAGAAGCATATGGGAATTTTAATTATTTTCAATTATTTTTATGTTATCAAACTCGAAGTCAACACATTGACCTTTTAAATTAAACATAATATTTTAATCAAAAATATTCGAAATCTGCTGTTGAAACAAAACAATATTACTAATATTTGCTAAAAGGATATTTTTATGCACTAAATATAAATTATTCCTTTATTTATCAAATGTACCCTAGACAGGCGGCTGCCGTAGCCGAATAGATTGGTGCGTGATTACCATTCGGAACTCACAGAGAGATCGTTGGTTCGAATCTCGGTGAAAGCAAAATGAAGAAAAACATTTTTCTAATAGCGTTCGCCCCTCGGCAGGCAATGGCAAACCTCCGAGTGTATTTCTGCCATGAAAAAGCTCCTCATAAAAAAAAAAAATATCTGTCGTCCGGAGTCGGCTTGAAACTGTAGGCCTCTCCATTTGTGGAACAACATCAAAACGCACACCACAAATAGGAGGAGGAGCTCGGCCAAACACCTAACAGAAGTGTATGCGCCAACTATTTATTTTTTTTATTTACCCTAGACGCTTTGGTCTCTTATGGCTTACTATTAAATGTAATATCGAATTTCGTAAGCGTGTCAGTAAACTTCGCTTACGGTTTTCCTCCAAGTGTTTATTACTAGCAACCAATTACCCAATTAACTTAGTTATTCCTTCTCCTTGCCTTTTCTTCATTACATTAATAATAATAAAACAAACCAAAAGCTCCAAAATATTCCCCCAAAGCAATTTCTATGTGAAAATCCTTTCAAAACAGCACCGACAGCTTATTGTCAATTTTGCAGGTAATCTGCCATATGTGAACGGGTATATTAATTTTGTGGATTTATTGATAATTACTAATATGTGAATATACTTGACATGCCGTTGGAACATGACATTAGAGTTGCCTAGTGAATCATCGATATCGGCAATTCACGTGTAGGACAATCGATTGTATATTATTTACTTCTCACTGTATTTCGTATTTTTAATTGTTCAACATACATATTTTTTAGTATTTAGTGCAATAATTTTTAGTAAAATGCCCATTAAATGCAAGACAAATTGTGGTAGAAATGCAGCACTTAAGGTAAGCTATGAGTAAACGCAAATTGTAAATGAACTGAACTTCTATATCCATCTCCCAGCGCCCTAAAACGGCTGATGCACTTTGTAAGGACTGCTTCTTTGCTGCATTTGAGGCAGAAATCCACTACACAATTATTACTAATGAGCTCTTTAAACGTGGAGAAAAAGTTGCAGTGGCGGCAAGTGGAGGAAAAGATTCGACAGTCTTGGCTTATGTGCTGAAGTTGCTCAATGAGCGATATGATTACGGTCTACAACTAATACTACTATCCATTGACGAAGGCATAACTGGCTACCGAGATGATAGCTTGGAGACAGTCAAACAAAATCGTGATGACTATGAAATGCCTCTGAAGATACTCTCATACGATGAGCTATATGGTTGGACTATGGATCGCATTGTTGCCCAAATTGGGCGTAAGAATAATTGCACTTTCTGTGGTGTTTTTAGACGACAAGCATTGGATCGTGGTGCAAAACTACTTGGAGTGGATAGTATAGCTACTGGGCATAATGCGGATGACATTGCAGAGACCGTTTTGATGAATATTCTACGAGGAGATACTGCACGTTTAGGACGATGTACGGACATACGTACTGGGGGTGGTGAAGACTCAATACCTCGTGTAAAACCGCTTAAGTACGCATATGAAAAAGAAATCGTAATGTATGCCCACTTTAAAAATTTAGTTTACTTTTCTACGGAGTGCGTTTTTGCACCAAACGCATATCGAGGACACGCACGTGCATATTTAAAAGACTTGGAAAGAGTGCGACCATCAGTTATAATGGATATTATATATTCTGGTGAGCAACTCAGATTTAAAAGCACTGTGAAAAAACCGACTCGGGGAACATGTGAACGTTGTGGATTTGTGTCATCTCAACAACCCTGCAAGGCATGCATTTTGTTAGAAGGCCTAAATCGAGGTTTACCTAAGCTTGGTATTGGTAAAAAATCGAAAGGAGATCGCATGAGGTCTAAGCAAGATAGCGAAATCGCCTTAAGAGAACGTGCAAATTTGGTGAAAAACGATTTTTAGTGACAAATAAAAGTTTTAAATTTATAAATATAATACACAATTATTTATTTCGAAAATTTTCAAGTGTACACATTTTAGTTTCATATGCAACGATAACTGCAAATCCTTGGCGTAATCCCATGAACACCAGCAAGTTCATCTAAAAAAGAAAAATAAAACTAATCTGTTAATCCAAATCTTTACATATACACAGAATAAAATTGAAATATACGCTCAGTGCCTATATTTAACCATTATCCATAACCGGTTCAACAGAACGCACTTATTCCAAAAGAATATTGGAACAGCTTGTCCAAAGTTGAACCATTATATGGTTGTCTGTGAATGGTTTATAATTTCATCATAGAGAAATTAAATGGGGTATTTCTTCATTTATATTTACCTCATGAAATGGTTTTCCAAATTCATTCTGCATTTCCTTGATATTCGCTGTGTTAGGGGAAAAACACCCTTAATGAACGTATTGCCCAACTGAAAAATAGAACCTATTTAAATCACGGCTCATACTAACTTATAACAATCATCATAGTCGTTTACATATCAGTTAAATTATTGAAATCAAATTGATTCATAAGAGATGTCAGAAAAGTAAATATAGATATAAATCATCAGTGCCATTCTATAATTCAAGCAAAATACGTTTATTCATTCACCTTTGAACTCATTGAGCTGAAATCTTCTCATCGCATTTCTGCATGCACGTATTTTACGGCATTTTCATATGTGCGTTGAATATTCTCCACATATTCCCCAATCTGAAATTGCATTAAATTAAAAAAGTTAGAAAAAAAATTATAAACAAGCGTTAAATGAAGACGAATAGATAATATAAATTTAAATGTTCACTTCGCGAAAAAATAGGCACCGCAAATTCGCAAGAAATTTTGGGTTATGCTTGGGCGAAGAAAGTTACTTTGCGAGCAAGTAAAAAGCACTAGCAGAAGTGGAATATTCTTTCTTCAAACCAGCGACTCTGTGCTCGACTTTCCTATAGCAAATTTGTAGGTTATGATTGGGTAGTGTACTTACATGTATTTCATGTCTCGTATTTATATTTTACAGCCGACTGCAATGAAGAACAAATATTGTAAAATAATTAACGAAAAGTACATACATATGTATTGCACGATAGCTACAAGTTTTACAGAAGCACGTGTTGCAGAACCTAGACCACATAGTTAACGAATTTAATCAACCACATGGCGATAGTCATTGCACGTACTATTCATTTGGCAGAATTACAGAGTTCTACAATATGGCATATATAGACCGTATTGCAGTTATATAGTTCTGCCATTTAATTATTGATTGAACTTGTAGCTGAAACCTATGGAGCACACGAGGGTTATTTCCATCGAGGTTCCTCAAACGACAGCACATTTATTTGGCAAAACGTTTGTCCTTTCATGAAAATAACAACTACTACATCAAAGGTATATAAATTTTGCCATTGATATATTAAAATACCGCTAATGCTCACCCAAACTTTACTGCAATACGCCGCGATGAACATGTTTTACCTCCAAAAAGATCAAGTAACGCCTTCGACATGTGTCCAAAGAATGAACAAATTTCCGGAAACAGCACCTACATTGATAATGACATCGGGGAACACCGCGACATCTAGTGTTAAATACGTACCTTAATGCTGCCACCGTCTACATTTTATTTTTCGGAGTGGTTGTTAGGGAAAGTATACACGCTCCAACCTTTTGCTTTGATTGGCGTATTGGATAAACGGTTGTGCCACATACGATTCAACTCATTGCTCAACATGTCGGGGTTGGCGCATATATACTTTGCCTTAGGTATATACGCAAAATTGGCCCAGAAGTGAAGTATTATAAAGCATTTTTAAGTCGGACATAATATAACTTAAAATTTTTTTAAAATTTCACCAGCCACTTTTGGGGCTAAATTAGGTTCTCTTTACATCGCGAACATCGATAAAACTATAAAAATAAAAATGTAACAATTCGCCTTCAAGTGATGGATTTTGATGCGACTAGCGACGAGAGTCCATAATTAATGCAACAATATATCCAGCTGATTAGTTTGTTCTAGATTAAAAACGATTTGCACATTAGAATGTCTCGACAAAGAAACGCAGAAAAAGAGAAAAGGACCAATTGCATTGAACAGCCGACATACCCTCGGAGTAAAAAGCATACGGCGATGGTGCGAATGGAGCGGCTTTTCGTCATTTCATTTTGTGGTGGCACCTTAATGTACACTGCGAAACAGAAAAACAATTCAGCAACTCTACAGATATCCAAGAATGATAGAGAAACATATTGCGCCTTCCGAATTCGCTTTTTCCGTCATCCGTATAAAAAAAAAATAAATTGCATTTGGAGGGTTTATAATAATTTGTACTTACACTATTTAACACGCGGTTCTTCGTTTTCATTAGTTTGTTTAGTTTAAATCTCACAAACAACAGAAAAACACTTCACTGAATTTTCCCAAACATTTAATTTTGTTTGTTTTGTCATTTATTTCGTATTGGAAAGGAGCCTGACGTCAGACTTGTCAATCAAAATCGAGAAGAATAAAGTAACTGTTTTGGGAAGATGCTATACCTTCAGTATTCAATTCGCACACTATTTTACAAACAAATGTAATTTTAGTCTTCTGATGAAAAATTAATAAATAAAATTAGTTTGTCGCGTATTCACAACGCAACAACACCTTTCCGCAATTATATTTTACTGTAATTTCAAAGTAAAGACGAGTGGAAAAATAAGCAATCAGCTACTCTAATCATATCAACTTCTATAGATAAGCCTTGCGCTTGGCGAAAAGAGGAGACTCAAAACGTATCTATAGAAGGTGATTAAGGTAGTTGATTTCTTTTCCTTTCATTCCATAATTTAAAAATGCCGCTATGCCAAAGAATAATGGAAAGCTGTTGCTGCGTTGTGAATGCGCGACGAATTAATTTTATCTATTTGTCATTCATTACATTCTTCTATTCTCTTTTCCTTGTCAATTCTAATTTAAAAAAATGTTTTTACTCGAATGCTACCACCTGGAATTGATTTGCTTTGAAGAGGCTTATTAAAGTCCCCATTGACTTCAGGGGGAATCGAGTATCTAAGGTGGAACTATTAAGAAACAGTTACTTTATTTTTCGCGATTTTGACAAGTCTGACGTCAGCTCCCTTCGCAATACAAAACAAACAAAAGTAGGAGAAATTAATTGTTTGTGAAAATTCAGTGAGTGGCTTGGTAGTTTTGCGATTTGTGAGATTTAAACTAATCAAACTAATGAAAACGAAGCGCCGTTTATTTAATTGTAAAAAGACATATTAATAAAAAAGCCTCTAAATGCAGTTTGTTTGCACCGTAGCAAGAAAGTGTGTGTGCTTATAATTTCTTTATTTGGTTGTTTTCATTACTTTCACCTACTCTTCTCCTTCACATACAAGTAATTCCTCTTCCTTTTGCTTGTTTGGTTATGTACTCTTAGGACACGGCGAATTGGGATGGTGCAATCTCTTTCTCTATCATTCTTGCATTGATTTTATACGGCCAGATTTATTGGACATTGTAGTCAAAAATTGGATCAAAGGATATGGATATCATATACAAAAATGTATGCCAGAAAATTATCGTTTCCACGACAGTCGGTTCTTCGTTGACGAAACGACCCGGATTTATATCGGGTCAAGGATTGTCACTCCAGCAGCATTCCCCGTATGTAAGTATGCGGAATGTTTATGCTGCTACAACAACAACAACAACAACATAAAAAAAATTCATTCCAAAAATATTTTTGTTTTGTATTATCATTTTAATTTCTCAAGCTCTTAAGCACACTCAACATATTCGAAACAATAATCAACATAATTATTCAGAAATGGTGGCAGCCTGTTTTACAGATATGTTTAAAAAAATAACGGTATCAGCAAATGTGAAGCGTCACTTCAATATCTCATGTTTTTTGTTCATCACAAATTATTGTAATTTGATTTCACACTTTGATAGCGTTGGTGTAAATTAATAAATAAACTTTTCAGAAGTGTTTCTGCTTGTTGAAGCTTGCTTAAGCGTTAATTTAATTCAATTGAAAGCAAGAAAAGTTTTCGATGGCCTCCGAAATGGAAAATTTTTTGGAAATGTCTCTTGGTAATATAAGCATTGATTTTCAAATGTTAATACTGATGAAATAACTTAAACATAAAACTTATTAGATGAGTACATAGCAACAAAGAAAAGTGGTTTTCGCAACATTGGTAAAAACAGTGGCGGTGCTGTGTCTAAACCTTCGGACCATACCTCACCTGTCTTTAAAGATGAGCGACGAAACTCTAATGAAGTTAATGAGGAGCTTAATGAAGACAAGCTTATGGATAGTGATCTGGAACCACTAGGTGAGCGATCTCTGCTGAATTCCAGTGGTAAATTAAACAAGTCCTTTGGGATTTGGCGAGGCCCTAGTGCTGAAAAAAATTTCATTGATTTGGATTACATGAAGGATGAATTCGATGAGATGTTCAATGATCCAGAGCTACAGAAATCATGCAAAGATAAACAACTAAACCCCCAGCAACAAAATCACGGAACGGATTTACGAGAAAGACTTAATAATAGCATAAATGCAAACAACAATTGTAGTAGCATTAACCAGCAGCAGCAACCATTTGTTCAGCCGGCAAAAAAATCAAACAATAGGGACACAAATGCTAAATTGAGATCAAATATGCAAACGCAACAAAATTCTATGTCTTTAACAAGCCTTAATTCAGATGGTAGCTTTAGCAGAAATGGACAAAATCATCGACGCTGGAATGGCAAAAGGAACTTTCGGAGGCGGAATAACGACGGATGTGGGAATAGCGGAAATGGATTTGTGAATAATAGTGGTCAAAATTTGAATAGGTATAATAATAATCGCAATGGAGGAGGTTGTGCGGGAGTATATAACAACAATAACATTTCTATGAATAACAATGGGCGAATACAACGTTTTAATCAACGCAACAATCAAGAGAGTCTGAAGTATAATAAAATGAGTATATTATTAATCAAAGTAGTGTAAAGTTATGCAGACATAAATGTTTATATTACATTTTTGTCACTTAAAATCCGACTGACATAGCTGCTTGTCTACCATTCGGTGGGACCGGGGTTGAAACACTTAGAGTGGATTATCAAATAACATAAAAGTTGTATCAAATAGAGGTCGTTCCTCCGCAGGAAACGGCTAATCTTCGATTTACATGAGAAGCTTTTCATGAGGTTTGCCATTGCCTGCCGAGTGGCGCCCGCTATTAGAACCAACTTTTTCTATCGTTTTGGGGTTTCATGCACGAAGATTCGCACCTACTCACTTCCGAATGGTAGTCACGCACCAAACAACTCGGATATTACGGCCATCCCAATATATGGTATCGTTTAAATTGCATTACTTATACTATGATTTTCAGCAAAAGAATCAAAACTGTTTTGGATCAAATCAACGGCACAAATTCAATTTATGTCAATAAGCAGGTGGGCTCTGTTCCTGATTTGACTATTGAATGCCCAAGTGTATCATTCCCAGGACGACTAACAACAGGAGCTGTACAAACTGTTGCACAGCAAACTCTACAGTCACAAGCAACGCAAACGCAAAATGATTTGAAAGCTTTGCTCGGCGTTAATGAAAGTAACTTCAAAGCCGATACGATGGCGATGTTGGCTGGAAAATTATTGGACTTGTTTCAATCTAGCCAACAGCAGACAATACACAAGCCTATCTATGATATGCAAATTCAAAAGGAAATTCATGAGTTGCAGGTGGGTACAAAGAATGAAAACTTATAAAAGAAATTTAGACTAATGCTATTTTATTTAGGGCAAATCTTTATTATATAAATGTCCCAGTGGGGAAGTTGTAAGTTCTGACGGAACCGGAATCGATAATTGTAAAATTACACCGAGTTCGAGTGGTGTAACACTCAATTATAGATTTGGTTGAAAAGAAAAAGATCTGTCAGTGTTTGTAGATGCACAAAAACAACAAGAAAATTCAATAGGAATATGGATTGGTTTTTTTTTTTTTTACTTTTTTTTTTTATGGAAAAACAAGGTATTTTAAGTTATATGCCAGCTCATTTGTTATGCATTCACTTCTGTATTATTTTCATTGAATTATAAAAGAATTAAATTAAAGTTGAATTGCAGTATAATTAGCTTTTTTAAATTAAATTTGAGAGATGAGAGTATGAGAAGCCCTGTATTTTGGAGCAAGATACAATATAATAGTTGAACAAAGCTTATTTAAAGAATGTAGTCCTGTTAACGAGCCACGATGCTATAGATCGAGCAAATCGCCACGCCAGTGTTTATCTGAAGGCCAATTCGTGCAAGTGAGATTTATTTTATGTTGATCAGCTGTACCTTATTTACTTTGGAGGCAATGCGTTTCCAATTGAGAAATTTTGGTATTATTGGATCATCAAAGCAGTTCATAAATAAAACACGGATAAATCCAATGTGTATCCATGTAAGGGATACGAGTAGTACAAAAGCAAAGTTTAGATGTCAAAGTTTAGCCTGAATGTAAAATTCAAACAAAACAACAGGATCTGCACACAGACCGCTTTAACATCATACCACCAAATCGCAAGAAAAACAAAAAAAAAAAAACAAATTAGATGTTTGTATTCGCAAATTGACTGCATTCACCGGGGAATGCTGCTGAAGTGACGTGATCATCATTGGCTAGATACACATAAATCCCTGTAGTTCTGGATGCAGAACCGACTGTTTTGGGAACGTTGTTATTATTGTAATGGCATAAACACCCATAAATGGTTGGGGAATGCTGCTAATGTGACAGTTCTTGTCCACATATAAATGCGGGTCTTGGTAACTGTGAACAAACTTTCGTGGGAACGCTTAATAGCTAAATTCCATCACAGACTTTTCTTAAAATTTTTCTATCGCTATAGAGAATGATGTTTCACGTTTTTAATAATTGTGTTGCTGTAGGCTTTAAATTAAACTTCCGCATGTTACAAGGCGTATTTCTTGAAGGTGGTGGCCCTATACCAACAACAATGTTTTGTACGTTTGATTGTCACGGCAAGGTATTGGCGAAGTAGAAAACAAAAAATGCATTCGCCTTGTTTTATTTTGTTCTGACAGCCGCATGGACACACCCATGAAGCAATAATTAAAGGTGATGTAAGTAGCCTAATTTTCACCCTGTGTTAGCCATCTTGAAGCTACTTAATAAATCCGTGTTGTCCTCTTGGAAAAGCTACTTTTTATTTCAAAGCAAATTCTAAAGAAAAAGTACTCAAAAGCGTAGAAATTAAAACTTTTACTGAAAAAGTTAGCAGGCAATATTATTTTGCCTATTCCATTTTACTTAGACTTTCGCATCGTTAAAAAATCAAATGTATGATTAGCGGACGTGACGAAATAAAAGTGGTTTTTCCTCGTTAAGAGTTTCCACTATCCTCAAGCTGTTTTATTTATTACTTAAGTGTAGGTTTACAAGTGACACATATAGATTCTAATCCGATGCATGGTCAAAATACATATATACAGGGCCCGCCATCAATCGTTACGGATTTGAACTAGGTATTATTTGAAGAATGTTAACACTTAGCTGTCATCTGATTTGACAGAAAATTAGTTTTATTCTTCCGCTGAACGAAAATAGTTGTGTATACGCTCAAAGAACGCTGGGAAATATTGCGACATTACCTTGAAAATCATGGTAATGTTTCAGAATGTGTACGAAAATTTCGTACGGCAATGGGAAGAAGAAATTCTGATATCGTTTGGCCGCCTCGGAGCTGCGATTTGACGCCGTTGGATTATTATGTTTGGGGTGCCGTCAAAGACCAGTGTTATGCGAACACACCAGCAACAATTGATGCACTCAAGACCAATATACGCGATGTCATAGCTGAAATACAGCCGCATACAATCGAAAATATGTTGAAAAATTGGACCGATCGTATGGGATGGTGCATGGCTAGCCGAGGCAGCCATATGAATGAAGTTGTGTTCCATCATTAACCGGAAGGATTGTACTTAAAAATTAAAAAACAGTTAGGAAAAATGTTGAGTAGTTTCTTTTTTATAGCATTTTTAATTCCGTAAAGTTAAATGGCGGACCCTATATATGACACAAATCCATGAGAATAGCTAAGTTAAAAATATAAATAATTAAGTACCACTTATAAAATAACATAAAATTAGTCTATGGCTTACAAGGACCTTTTTCAATTTTTTACTACATTTTCAGAAAGGGGATAAACTTATGCCCTTTTTCCCCTTGCTTCCAAATTGCATCAATGGATTAAGTAGCATCTGAAATCAGTTGTCAAACTTTACTTAACCTTGAATAATTGAATCATGGGACACACCGAAAGAAAAAAATAACAAATTAGCTGATTTACCAACACCACCTTTAATAGATTCGCCTTGCTATGTTGTGACAATAAGTTTTGGTAGTCTTTGAGATATTTTTGAACGAATACAACCTACTACGATATACCAAGGCGAATTTATTACAAGTGATGACAAGTCATATTCATTAAAGGTGGTGGCACTAGACCAACAACAATGTTTTGTACGTTTGATGGTCAAAGAAAAGTATTGTAAAATAGAAAACAAGGAATGAATTCGCCTTGTTCATTCTGGCCTGACAGCCACATGGACATTGCGAAAAAAAATAAGTCAGCTGGTTTACCGATACCAACTTTTCACCTTGGGTGATGGTAACCGCAAATAAGTCAAGCAAGGGAATACTTGCCCCTACTTTCATTAAGATCATATTTCCTCCTAATCGCAGCGCCGGCTGTGAGTGAGGATTTCATACAATTACTTGAACCAAATATTAACTCCACATTGGAAAGTCAATTGCTATAAGACCATATGCTGCTGACTTAGCTGCCAAAAAGCTAATGGACAAACGTACATAATCTTGAATGTAATGTGCTAGTAAGTGACAAATAAACATTCACAAAATATAAAATTCAATCAGACATGTGCGTAACAAAAATATGTAGATAAAAAATTAATTAGTAGAAGTATTTGCAAGCACACGAATATAAACAAAAGAAGTCATTATGACATTATTCTTAACTACGGCAAAAAAATCAGCTGGGTGAATGCCATCACCTGTAATAAATCCCGCTTGCGATATACGATACAAACGACTTGATCAAACTTCATCATAGTGGACAAAAAATAAGCGGTTTGAAAATAATGAAGCTCTTTGTAGTTTGACATTCCGCCGTCTCTTTGGCTTTTCGTATATTTATGTAAACGCACCTTAAACCATTTTATTGTCATCTCACCTATTGTAACTGTACCTTTTGCTAAGGAGAAGCAATATAGTATGTATGTATGGATATGTAAATAAATAAAGTTTAATAGGCAGCTGAAAATCGACACGCTTATCACTTATCACTAAAGTGGCAATAGCAAATAATAATGCAAGCTCCTCCCGAGTGTCCAGTGAAATGATAAAAGTAATACCTACTTGAAATAATGAAAACATGTACGTTCATATGCAGCTGAATTTAGAGAGACCAGTGTTGAAACCAGTGGTGTCTGAGAAGTCAAAGCGAGAATATGTTCGTAGGAACCGGTAAACAACCGAAGAAAACAAGTAAACATCAATTTGTGTGAGACGTGCATATGTTTAGATAAGAACAACAGCGATTATATTTTCAAAGAAAACATTGGGAAAACTTGCGAAATTTTACAAAGTTATTGTGCCCTTGAAATGCGCTCGGCTGCAGTAGCAAAAACGGTAGCTTTAGCAAAAATCTCCTTAATAAATAGGCGAAGAAGTAAAGTGAGGGCAAAGTTCACTAGTGGCGCTCCATAAATACGTACATACATACATACGTATATATATATATATTCGTGTGAATGTCCGATCTCCACACACATTAGTAAGTTTTTGTCCGTTTACTTGGAAAAAGGAAAGCAAAATAATATTTGTCAGTAAAAACTAAATTGTTATCTGGAAATCGATCTAACGGTAGATGTTGTTGTAGGCTACGAACGGTGGGTATTTTACATTCATTGTATTGAATTTTTTAGAACCGATTTTATTATAGTTGAATGCGCAAATATATTTCTTCTGTATTCAATGACTTGTTTTACAACTGGAAAGCCGCAATCGCGATCTACTGATGTGCTTATATGATTTAATGGAGATATAGCAGCTGTATTTGTTTACGAATTTCCGGAAAGACCAGAAAGTTATAAAAGCTATTTTATAGTAACACAAGCAGCGGCGAAGCAAATAATTTTATGACCAGGATCAATTTGCAATCTTTGAAAGAAGACGACCGTTGCTCTGGAGGAAATAAGGGAATTGCTGAGCGTGCAAAAAAGCTGTTATCACCACAAACAAAATACATTCGACCACAAACATGTTTAAGTCGAAAACCTTGACTTATCAAATTGCGAAAGGTAAATTTAAATTTATTTTTCATATTGCCGTACATATTTTTGTATTTTGATTAAATTCGTTATCTCGTTGCTAACTTGAAAAGTTGTTTACACGATTCACGTTTCGCAGGCGATTTTTAGAATGTGAAGGTGATTCAAAAGTTGACCACCCTGCTTACACGAGTAGGTTTTGAAATAATGCTATTCGATTCCAAAAACTTTGAAATATTGATTTTATTTATTTTAGTAGGTGTAAGTAAAAAATACGTACTGTTTCGTAAGAAAAAAACCAAAAATGAGATTCGCTAGAAAACGTTTTGCTGATAATAACGGTGCGAAAATAAAGGCTGATCTCAAATTGATCGGATTTTAAATTGAAAGAAAAGAAGTTGATTGGGCAATTTTTATTATTTTTGTGTAGAAGCATTCATGGCCTTTATTTTTTAAAGATAATCCCTTTCAAATGTTGGCCGCAACTGCGCCGTAATTAAGTCATCCGTAAACAATTCAATTTCAATTGTCGGCAACAAAAAGTCATTTGTCATGGTGCGATATCGTTCGCTAATCACAGTTACATTGGCGCTAACCGCGACTTTGAAGAAATATGAGCCGATGCTTCCTCCAGCCTATAGGCTGCATCAAACGGTTGCTTTCAATGGATGTAATGGATTTTCTTGAATGATCTCGGGTTGCTTTTCAGCCCAAATACGGTAGACGTAGTCATTAAGCCAGAAATGGACCTCATCGCTGAATGGTTATGTACACCATAAGTTGGCCTGAGCGCGCGATGAACACTTTTCACAGAGCGTCGATTTCCGTAACACAACGTACGATTTGTAAACGTTGTTGAGGCTTAAGCCCTTCCATGATGAAACGTCAATGAATACCTTAAAAAAAATTTATTTAGTTTGCCAGTAGTCGTGCGTGATCTGTCAAAATATCCCTATTGGAAAAAGTACCTCCAATCTGATCACCCTTTTGTGTACGCTAATTGTCAATGCACGATATTTCCAAGGTTAACAGTAAATTTTATACATTTTAAAAACGTTAATATCCCAAAAACTACTTGATCCTCTATAAAACCAAGTACATCATTGTGAAGGTAACTAAAATACCTTTTGATATAATAACTTCTTTTTTTGTACCACTTTTTGAGCAAAGGGCTCCACCTCCTTTTTGTGGTGGGCATCTTGGTGTTGTTCCACAAATGGAGGGACCTACAGACCGACTCAGAACGACAAATGGTTTTTATGAGGAGCTTTTCATGGCAGAAATACACTCGCAGGTTATGAGTTTGTTTTATTCTAAAAATTAACAAAAACGCACGCAAATTTCACTACAATGCACTCAAATTTCTTCAAAAAATTTGCTATAATTTTATTGCTTGCGAGGAAAGAATTGAACATTCGAGAGGAAAAAATGTTCTCATATGTAAATATAAATATACGAAATACGTAAATATTTATGGATTTTCTTATACTACTTTACTTTTTTTATAAAAAGTGAAAAAAAACTTTAAATTAAACATGCACATATACATACATATGTATGTGTACAAAAGGAAAAATAAAATTCAAGTTCAATGTTCTAAAACAAAAAAAAAATGATAATAAAACAAAAAATAAACATTTTTCTAGTGAAAACAATTAAATGTAAATCACAATGGGACAAATAAAGACAAGTAAAACAAACTACATACATATAAACTGATTTCGCCTTGTCACTTTTTTTTAGCAAATTTACCTAAGGGGCTTTCCACCGAACAACGTATTTCTTAAATATATTTTGAGTTGACGAAGTAATGAAAATGATTCTCGCAAGCTGTTGTGGGACGAGTTGCTAGAATAGTTAAGGCAGTTGTTGTTGTAGTAGTATAAACATTTCCTATACATGTAAGGGGAATACTACTGAAATGACAGTCCTTGGCCGGATATAAATCCGGGTCGTTTCGGTGACGTAGAAGCGACTGCTGTGGGATCGTGCATTCGGCAGTGTATCTTTTCGGTATATTTCAATATCATTGAAAACTGTTTTTGGCCTTCTCTTGGGCTTCATATTGCAAATTATTTTATACCAAAGATTTAATTGCAACTGAACTTCTTAAAAAACCCCTCTAAGGCATCTCTAGTAGACCTTACGGTACGTTTTCCACTGAGAGCCGAATAGGGCAAGGTGATTGTAAGATACGATATTGAAATCTACACTGACGGGTCTAAGATGAACTGTGGTGTGGGAGCTGGCTTCCGTTCGGAGCTGCTCAACCTATCTCAGTCAATTCGACTTCCTGACTACGCCAGCGTGTTCCAGGCAGAACTACTAGCAATCAGAGAAGCATGTAAATCACTAAAACTCTACAAGGAAGTTGGTGTAAGAGTAGCTATCTTTTCAGACAGTCAAGCAGCTATCAAGGCCTTAGTCTCTAACTCCATTTCAACCAAACTAGTCTTACAATGTAGAGAGGAACTAGAATTTCTTAGTCATTGGCTTGAAATTACTCTGATATGGGTTCCCGGTCATAGGAACATACGGGGTAATGAGATAGCGGATGAGCTAGCAAGAAAAGGTCCGGCACTAGACATAACAGATTGCTTGACACTATCATGCTTTAGCCGAAAGAAGGTGGAAGCAATTAACTACATGTATTACAACAAAAAACACATTACCGTCGTACAAAAGCCAAAGGACGAATTACCTGTTAGGATGCTCTCGACCAAACATTTCACGCATCACTGCAACCCATACAGGCCATTGGAAGGTGGAAGGGGATCATGCAGCCAGACTAAACCTCCCTTTCAATCCCATCTGCAGAAGCTGTCAAGCGGAAGAGATGAAGGAAAGTCTTTTCCACTACTTATGTGAATGTCCAGGGTTAGCTAGGGCACGACTTCGCTCTTTCCTTAAGCCTTTCTTACAGAAAATTAATGAGATCTCAGACAACGAGATAAAGAATTTGCTGCTATACTTGGATCTCACAAAATGGATCTGACTTAGAAACAAAAAAAACAAGACACAAAACATCACACGAGAAAAGTGTTAGTAAGACGGTGCTGGTCGCTAATTAGGATTATTTCAGTAGAAATACTCATCCACTTCAACAACATGATAAACATACATTTGTACCTACATATATATATACATATTCGAATATTCCAATTGATACTGTATCGTGTCGCAAAGAATACACTCTTTTTCTAATTTGCCTGTGGAAATTAGTTGTGGAGTTGTCGTTGTTGTAATAATGAACACGCTTTTTTATTGATAAGAAGAAGTGCTTATACGCACATAAAATACTATTTTCATTCAAACTAATGGCATGAAAAAACAATTTATTGTAGGTATACTGAAAGAGAAAGGGATGGGAAGTAAACAATGGAAAAACGTGGGCACTGGAATGCATCTAAAATTAAAAGTCTTATCAACTAATGAATTGATATCAGCATGTGTTTTCAGCTAATCGGAATATATTTATGTGTTGTTCAAGAATAGTATATTTTTTGAAAAATTAGCGCCCATTTGTATGTATGTATGCAATGTGCCTTAAAATAATATATTTATATACATATATACTTTACTGTAGTTGCGAGTGACAACTCAATAAATAACGGTTCGCTATTCTCTATGAAATGTTTACCACACATTTGATGAAAACGAGGTCGGAAGCTTTCTGAATAGTTCTTAATGATCTCTAAAAAACTGTAAATTTTCAATCGAAATGGTCACCATTTGCTTTTAGTCAAGCCTTCAAACAATTAAGCCATTCAGCTATTGCAGTACGCACGGTTTCCATGGATAGTGACGTCGCTGCTCGAACCAAAGATTGTTTGAAATTCTCAAAATTTCTGTGAGGCCTTCGATAGGACATGTTCGCCAAGTCTGACCACAAAATGTAGCCCAATGGATTAAAATCTGGTCTTCCGGACGGCCAATTTTCTGCGGCTAGGAACCCAGGAATATTGTTTTTTAGCCACTGCTGGGTGGTTTTTGCCTCATGGGCTGGAGCGCCGACTCTTGCTGGGAGATCCAACGCTCTCCATTGAAGAGAGTACTGCTCAACTGCTTCACCACGTCTTCTAAAACATCCGTCTGGTGCACTTTTGCCCCAGTCTTGACCTGTTTTTCGTAGAAACGAAGAGATATAACGCCTTTACAACGCACTTCCTACCAAACCATTACGGAAGCTGGATGGTGGCAACGCTGAACCCTTGGAACAACATTTTTTGCGTCTTTAGAAGTTTCAACACTGAACATTTTCTCATCTGTGAAAATAATATTTTCATGGCCATTGACCGCGCGCCACTGAAGAAGCTGCTTGCATCTGTCGAGTCTAATTTTCTTCAAGCGCTGAACAGTTGAGCGACGGAAGGCTTTCATGTAGAGATCATCTCTAATTAGTCTTGACATGGATCTGGTCGACACATTCGTTTCCCTGGACATGATTTTCTGCTTTCTAAGTGGATTTCTGCGAATTCTTTCTCGAGCGGCTTTTCTTTATTTTTATTTTTATTGTTTATTATTTTTTTAATTTTTTTTTTTATTATTAATATATTATTATTATTTTTTTTCTTTTTATATTTTTTATTATTATTATTGTATATTTTTCTTTTTATTTTTTTATTATTATTATTTTTTTTTTTCTTTTTATTTTTTTTTTTTTATTATTATTTTTTTCTTTTTATTTTCTTATATATTTTTTCACTTTTTTTACTGCAGTGTGATTTTCCTTAGCTCCTTACTCCATCGCTAACAAGCGAAATTTGCCACGAAACTGAATATAATTTATGAGTAGGCAATGTAAACGAACAAAAGCAAAAATAACGGAACTTTTTTTTGCGAATCTGTTCTCGCCATATGCGTTGTAAAATTTGTCACAGAATTTAATGCAAGACTAAGTACTAAGGACTACTTTCTGAGTTAAATTCTTTTTACTAATTCTTTCAGAATGCCGCACATGGCGAAAATTCAGCAGTCACAACAAAGGCAGTGGGAGTATGGCTAAATATCCACCACCTCAGTTCAAATTACAACGTGCGCTAATCATAGCGAAATTTTCGAGATACGAATTCGAACAGATGCGCTATCCAAAACTAAATCGAGAGCAGCTGGAAAAGAAGCTGCGGCATCGGGGCACCGACTATGAGATGTTAATGTATCTGCATAATATACACAAGGACTTTGAGCGAAAGGTGGTAAAGAGTTTTTTGGATGTGGGCTGCGAAGTTAAGGTGGCTAATAGGTAACGGTAGAATTGAATCTGAGTGTTGAATGCTATTTGTACGTTTCATGCAAAAGAATTACATTATTTAGCGCATACATATGAATGGATTGACTTACAAATGCATAGCCATTAAAATTTGATTTCTCAATTCGATAACAAAGCCTTTCTACAATTTTTTTTAATTTCATTTGGGATTCATATGCAAAAAACATGCCAGCGTTACATCTTTAATTTAAATGTTAAAAAGTCCGGAAAAACACCCTTCAATTAATTAATTTCAGTATTTCAGGAATTATTTTCATTTTGAATTTTTTCGATTGGATGCATTCTATTATTTTATAATAAAGGAATGGAAATAATGTACAATTCATATAATAATACTTACATTCCACACATAATACATACGTACAGAGATGCCTACATACAGTATTGGCCAAAACTATAGCACAGCACCCCCCTAGTACATTTTTATGATTGCTGCTTTTCTCAAAATAATGAGATCAGAAATAAAAAAAAAAATTAGAAGGCGAGCAGTTAAAGCTGGCTTGTTCAGTCGGTGGCCGGCTGAAATATAAAAATATTAAGGCCAGACTAGAAATTTGGCCCCATAAGAATGGATGATGGTACCTACTGAATTCGATTGAGCTCTGAACTGAACGATCTAACTCAGAACGAGAGAGCTGTACGTTTTATTAAAGCGCAGCGCATAAGATGGTTAGGTCATGTGATCCGTATGCTTGCTGACTGTACCGTGAAGAAAGCCTTAACAGAAAAGCTAATGAGCGTAAAAGCCAAAGGCAGACCGAGGAACCGTTGGATAGACGCAGTGGAACACGATCTTAAGAAGTTGGTAATACGTAGCTACGAAGCAACAGCTCAAGATAGAACGCATTGGAGAAACATTTTGAAGGAATCTTTGGCGTACCCCGCGTGGTAACGCTATGAAAGAAGAAGAAGAAAAAATTGCGAAAGCTCTCCTTGATTGTACGGCCCAAACATGGA
Source organism: Anastrepha ludens (assembly GCF_028408465.1). Classification (NCBI taxonomy): domain Eukaryota; kingdom Metazoa; phylum Arthropoda; class Insecta; order Diptera; family Tephritidae; genus Anastrepha; species Anastrepha ludens. The sequence goes on along the minus strand of NC_071502.1, from coordinate 26,554,513 downwards.
AGATTGGTTTATTCTCGGATGAATCGAAGTGTATAAAAGATACCGATGGTATAAGACATGTGAGAGGACCAAAAGGGCACAGACTCTAAGAATTGCATTGCTACCAATACCAAAAAATGATATGGGGATGTGTTTCTGGCCAAGGGATCGGAGCAATCCGTCGAATAATAAGAATAATGTACATTCATGTACTCCAACATTTAAAAAAACGGGTTGCTGCCATACCCTGAAGAGCAGATGCCATTGAGATGGAGGTCCCAACAGGACAATAATCATAAACAGATGTCTAATCATTGCAAAACTTGGCTGCGACGTAATGGTATAGACGTTTTAAAGTAGAGAGCTCTGCCTCTTACCTCAACTCCATCGAGAACTTATGAGAGATCGTTAATGTGAAAATTAATAGCGAAAACTGTAGGACCAAGAACGAATTGTTTGAAGCTGTATAAGGAGCATGGGAAGGCTTATCGCAAGATGTTGGTAATATAAAGTATTTTCTATAAAATATTAGCATAGCAACTTATTTGTTTACACCAATATAGGGGTGCTTTAGTTTTATCGATTGAATTTTTGACTGCTACGAACTATTTTGAGTTAAACTTTTGAAAAAAAAAAAAATGGTCACAAGTAATGCTAATTTATTAATAGTAAAGGTATAAACAAAAGTAAAATGCAAACAATTTTTATTTCTGATCTCATTGTTTTGAGAAAATCAGCAATCGCAAAAAATGCACTAGGGGGGTGCTATAGTTTTGGCCAATACTGTATGCGCATACATTTGTATACATACATATCTACATATCCACACATATCTACATATACATACATGTAAATCAAAATTTGCCAACTTTTGGTACTTGAAAATTTATACTCCATACATACATATGTGACTGCGTCTGTTTGAATGATTGATGAATGTTTGAATTTACTAAAATTAGAGTCGAATTTAGAAGCTCCCTAAGCAAGGAGATCATGAAATGGGCCGATTTGATTGTACCGGTGGGCGGCGATGGTACCTTTTTGCTGTCGGCGGGACGTGCCAGTCCACTTTTTGCGCAGAGTCAACAGAAAACACCCATTGTTGGCTTCAATTCAGATCCCCAGCGCTCCGAGGGTCGATTAATGTTGCCAAAGCATTACACGGAGAATACAGCAGATGCGGTGGCCAAAATAAAGAGTGTAAGTAAACACATAAAATTGTATGTACAGCTGCGGTCAAAATAATAGTAGTGGATAGGGAATGATTAAGATTTAATTAAATGAAAGGATCTATGATTGTTAACAATAAAATCATGAAAGTAAAATTAGAAAAATAATTCATTATAACATTAGAAAAATTAAATTTCATACGAACTTTTGCATATGGGCAGTCAAAAAAATAGTAGTATGGGTTTCTTGAACAAAAAACATTTAATTGGTGGTCCGCGAACTACCTGAGCGGTCGGCACTCGTCAGTGATTTTTCGAGATCAAATGTCAAAGCAGAGGAAGATTAAGCAAGGCGTACCGCAGGGTGGTGTCCTTTCACCCTTTTTAACTTCTACATCTCGAAGCTCCCCCAACCACCAGCGGGAGTTTCCCTGATCTCATACGCTGACGACTGCACGATAATGGCGTCGGGCAATGACATCGATGGCCTGTGTTCCAAAGTGAACAACTACCTCACCGACCTTTCTCGCTTTTTCACTGCGAGGAATCTCCAACTTGCCCCCACTAAGTCCAGGGCGACCCTTTTCACCACCTGGACAAAGGAGGTCAAGCTGTCCCTTAAGGTAAAAGTCGACGACACACCAATTCCGACTGTGAATAACCCCAAAATTTTGGGTGTAACCTTTGACAGCTTGCTCTCCTTCTCTGCGCACACAACCGCAATTGCCACTAAAGTCCAAAATCGCAACAAGGTCCTCAAATCGCTGGCCGGCAGCACTTGGGGCAAGGACAAAGAACTGTTGCTTTCGACATTTAAGGCAATTGGCCGGCCGGTTCTAAACTATGCTGCGCCTGTCTGGTCGCCTGGTACTAGTGATTCGCAGTGGATAAAGCTTCAGACATGTCAGAATACCGCCATTCGGACAGCGACCGGGTGCCTCCTGATGTCACCCATACAACACCTGCACAACGAGGCACAAATGCTCCCAGTCGCGGAGCACAACAAATTGCTCAGCAAGCAGTTCCTGCTGGGGTGTTACCGCAGGTTTCACCCCTGCAGACACCTGCTTGAGCCTGAGCCGCCTCCCAGGCACGTCAGGAGACACCTCCTCGACTACGCTGACGAACTCCAGGACAAAACTGACCGAGACCTACTGGACCGGACAGTATTCAGACAGTCAATAAACGACATTCACCGGGAGTCCGTTACCACCTTCATGAACTCCCGTCCCGTGAATGCCGTAATCGGAGTCCAACCACCACCCATTGCAGATGAAGAGCTCCAGCTTCCCCGTGAGACTCGTGTAACATTGGCACAATTACGTTCTGGATATTGTAGCAGGTTAAACTCCTACTTATCCAGAATTGACCCCGACATACCAAACACATGTCCGGCATGTGAAGGTACCCCGCACGACACTAACCACCTCTTCACATGCCCCCTTAATCAGACTCATCTAACCCCCCTCTCCCTCTGGACCCAACCCGTCGAAACAGCATGTTTCCTGGGCCTACCACTAGATGAGCTAGACGAAGACGACAGATGATATACCTACACTGACAGGGCTAACTATGCTGTTAAAACAACAACAACAACAACGGCGGACCACTTCCTGTTGTTAAGAAGCGACCACCTTGGCTTCTTGGCAACACAAGATCTATCCACATTTCTTCGGAGGTCGAGTAGTAGTTAAGGAAAATTAAAAGGGAATCCGAGTGCAGTACAATGGACTGAATGTGTCTGAGTGCTGTACTTGCTAGTTGTCCCGACAAAAAAAAAACACAACACAACGCCGTTAGATGAGTATCAGCAACTCCCTCCTTCACATCGTACCACAAATTCTCTATTCCATTGAGGCCATTTCATAACCTTAACCCTAATTCTCTGAATTTGCTTGTATGCGCCTTTTAGTTAGTAATTACACTTTTCTTGGGCTATGAGCTACCAAGTTGTGTTCCCGCAAACGTTTACAAATAGTTTTTACGCTTGCCTCCAGCTCCAGTTCGCTTTTAGCTTCAGTAGCAGGTGCAAAAGGAAATAATCCTTGAATACCTAACCACACAATTAATCGATTTAACAGTCAGTGACGCCGTCCATTTTTTTCTGGTTGGGCTATATATTTTAAAGCGTAACAAATCATTGTCGGTGAACAGGCCAGTGCAGTACTGAACTTTTACATTTTTGATACAAATAAATATTTTATATGATTTTTTTGGCATCCCACTTCTTGCAATACTACTTATTTTGACTGACTCATTAGCCAATACACTTGAAAATAAATGAAATTACAACACCAAGTGCTAACATACACAAATATAACGTCATTTTTTTATGGAACTATAGCTATACAACAGTATCTAAGGCGAATAATGCCCAAAGAAGACAACGAAAAAAAAAAAAAATAGAAATATTAAACTATCTGCACTACTATTATTTTGACCGCAACTGTATGCAGCATATATAATTGGCGGGTGCACCCTTTTTTGAGCTTTTGGCTGGGCTCCTCCTCTTATGTTGTTTCAACAAATGGAGGGACCTACAGTTTTGTGCCGCCTCCAAGCGGCAGATGGTGGCTTAAAGCTTAACGAGGAAAAAATTGGTGTATTTGGTATATTTTGTGATTTCCACCACGGCATTTTTGGGTTAACAGGGGTATTTTTTTAGAAAAAAACTAAGAGATTTCATGAACTCTTTCGACACCTTGAATTATTGAATTAAATCAAATTATCTTAAATTGAAAAAAAATCATAAAATATACCAATTTTTATGACTTGGAAAAACAACACATTTTTTTGGGTAAGCCATCTTAAACCTCTGTTGGACACCTTTTCTAAAACCTTGAATTATTGAATTGAATTAAATCAAATTATCTTAAGTTAAAAAAAAATCATAAAATATAGCAATTTTTATGATTTGGAAAAACAATACATTTTTCTTTGGTAAGACATCTTAACCCTCCGTTGGACACCTTTTTTTAATCCTTTAATTATTGAATTAAATCAAATTAACTTAAATTAAAAAAAAAATTATAAAATATACCAATTTTTATAATTTAGAAAAACAAAAATTTGTTTTTTGGGTAAGCCATCTTAAACCTCTATTGGGCACCTTTTTTAAACCCTTGAATTATTGAATTGAATTAAATCAAATTATCTTAAGTTAACAAAAAAATCATAAAATATACCAATTTTTATAACTTAGAAAAACAAAAATTTGTTTTTTGGGTAAGCCATCTTAAACCTCTATTGGGCACCTTTTTTAAACCCTTCGGTTGAGCACCCGGCTCTGGCCTTTTTTCGTCCTGTTCGAGAATACTTTTTAACCTGCCTAGAAGCTCAAGTCGTTAGCTATAATATAAATATGTTAAATTCACGCCCAAAGTGTAAAAAGTCTGGCCAGACCCAACTGCCTAATGGAGAGTTAATACATACAATACATAGATCAGTTTTAGATTTTTTTATATTCCAAATTTTTATATTCGCACAACAATTTTAGGGTGATTTCCAGTGGATGTATCGTACACGCATCCGCACCTCTATACTGGGCACTAACGGCAAAATACCCGAGTCCACTGATTTATATAGGCATACAGTGACGAAAATGGAACAAGAAAAGATTGAACCGGAATATTTGAGCAAGGAATGGGCATTGCGATATAAGGCGAAAATGAAGCGAGTTCTGCCCTATTTGGCGCTTAACGAGGTCAGTATCTTAGTTGCTATGCTCGCAATTGAGATTTGTAAACAACTTTGTTTTTTTGTTTTATTATGTAGGTATTTATTGGTGAACAACTTTCGGCACGTGTTTCACATTTGCAATTAGTGATAAATCATGACGATATCGACAATAAGACGAAGTGTTCAGGATTATGTGTGAGCACTGGAACGGGATCGACTTCGTGGCACACGAGGTAAATACGAGTAAAGACTATTCTGAATAGTTGAAACAAAAAGCGTATACACTGTGCATGCTTTAGAAATGGGCATATCTTTTAGCTTCTTCGAATATAATATTAAACAAAGCTTCAATGCCAATTTTTCATTTGCGTACTTTTAGATCCATATTGAAAACCCCTATACTTCCTTCGTTAGTTAACGGCGTTTTAATACAATATTTAAACTTAATCTGAATAATTTTTCTGAACTGTACCTTTGCAATCCTTTCAATTAAAAGTTGATGAAAATATTAAATATTTCTATGAATGAGATTTATTTGATTAAAAGCAATTAACAACTAAAATCAAATAAGTAGTTTAATAAAAATCCTACAGAAGCGCATGCGGTCGATTGAAATAAAGACTGCTACTTGCTTAATAGGGTAATTGAAATTTGTGCTTTTATTGGTTCTTGCAATATAAAATTTCAATGTATTTTCCAATCAACAAAAAAAATCAGTCTAAGAAGTAATTTAACAATGTTATTATCTAATCATATTTCAGCATAAATCGTATTACAAGCCAACAAGTTGAGGATCTGGTACGCATTTTGCCTATCCCAGAGCCTGCTGAGGGTAAACCAATACCTGCTTTTGATGCAGATGAGATCGCTACTCAATACAATCAAAATTTACGTTTTGCGCCAGGTAATTAAATCAATAAATATTCATATGAAAAACCGTTATTTCAGTTAATTTCTTGTTATCTACCTAGATGATCCACGTTTGTGCTATTCAATACGCGAACAGATTTGTGTAGGTGTTTGGCCAATCCCAAAGGATTTCAAGGCGCGCAGATTTGTAAACAGCCTATTTGTAAAGTCAAGTTGTATCGATGCGAGTAAGTAGCTGATAATTTAGCCATCATAGTTTATCTTTTATTATATTTTTTATATCTACTAATAATTGGGCTTACAATGCTTTGCTTTTTGACGGCCTCTTTGTATTCTATACATAATTTAAATACTCATAGAAACGCAACACTTGCAGCGTTAATTTACTTTGTAAAGAAATCATAAATATACCAACCATAGAAATGGTGAGAAATAAGTGAAAGGGCACCTCCAAAAGGTACATGGTCCACACAATTTCCAAAATATTTTCCGCTACGGCAGTAATGCTATAGAAATTCCAAAGTATACATGGCAATAGGAATTTGCGATTATTTCGTTTCTATATGAAAAAAAAGAAAACCAAATGTATTAAAATCGAAAATTCTATGCATCGAATTGAGATTTCTTCATGTTTTTAATTGACTACCGGACTAAAGATGACATTTACGGCGAGCGTGTTTAATATTATTGTTAGCAGTCGAAAGCAGAATCCAAATTTCGACAATATAGTCGGTTCGATGAGTTCCTGGCCGTAGCGACTTGCTATTTCCATACCTGCAAGCAATCAACGAGGCAAATTAGCAGCTCAGCTGTTGATCAGCGGCAATCACCACCATACAAACCATTGAATTTGTAGTTCCAGCCCACTTCTTGATTTGCTATAAGTAGCACGATGGCATAGTTGTATACAAGCAGTTTTACTGTTTCGGTTTGAAATTCAAATAGCAAACTGGTATTCTGCGCAAAAGTTTAAATTCAATTTTAATTTCTTACTACATTCATTCGTTTGATGTTGACACTCTGCATCGCTTGGATGAGTGGCTTACCCTAAATAACGACTTGCATTTACTAAATGTTGACTGCTGCTCTGGTTGTTTTTCTAACATGTTTTTAATTATTCAGACAGTTGTCAATCATTTTCACATTTTTCTCAATTGTTTCTTATATTTTGTGGCCTGTCTTTTCAGGTGATTAAAAAAGCATTTCATGCTTCAAATAAGTTGAATTTTCTTATCATATTTTGTTATCATTATAATTATAATTGAATCATGTTTTGTTATAATGTACATTTTAATTTTTATTTTCATGTTATTCTAGCGCTAATTGTAATATCATCTTTCAGATCTTGTAATCGATGGCAGCATTTCCTATCCGTTCAACGATGGAGCGAAGGCGTTGTTGGAAGTGCATCCAGAAGATGCACTACTCACTATTTCTCTTGACTAAGCTGTAGCATTAGCTGTTAAGTTTGTCGATATACCTATATATTTAATATGTATATACATAAATTGTATTTACACACATACCTAGGTATGAAAATAAGCATGACATTTCGATTCATCATCGATTTTATATAATGGATATACTTACATAAATTAATATTTTACACATACATACATACATATACATGCCTAATTGGTAATTTGTTTTGTGATCTAGGCTTACGATAAGTTTAACTGTAAAGTGTGCCTGCCTAGTGTGTAATTAGAAATTTTTGATTGTTATTTTTTAAATGAGTTGAAATACTGAGCTTTAATAATAAAAAAAACTCTAAAACGCTATGTTAGGTCTGTTCGTGAAGCAAATAATTTGTAACAGATAATTTTAATAATAGAAAAACTAAAACGCAATATTAGGACTGTTCGTGAAGCAGATCATTTGTAACAATTGCTACAAACTATCAAAATTTGGTGTTCGTGCGCGCAAAAAACTTTCAAAGTAGGGGAAAGTGAGAGAGTAAGTTACATTTCATTTTGAGGGGAAGTTGCAAATGTTTACTTGCACGAATTTGCGAGTCGAGTCAAAGTTCTAAACTTGAATAAAAATGGAGAATGTAAGTAAATATTCGTGTATTTTAGATAAAATGTATAGTTTATTTAATTTTAAAGGTATGTTTTGTGTTTTGTGCTTGTGCTTCTTGGTTATTAACTAATTTGGCAATATACATATGCACATTCATACATACATACATGCACAGATAGAAGCAAAGAAAATATGAAGAAAGCTGTGATTGCCACAACAGTACAATTGCTAATGGGATGTGCTTCCTCTGACGGCGTAGATGAAATGAAACAAATTATTGTGAACAAAATAAAATCATGTGATGATGCCTAAGCTCGCTATTTCGCATTTTATTCGCTTCATTTTTTTTTTAATTTAATACGAGGAGCTCAACTGAAGAAATTTTTACTTTATGTAATTTTTCCCGCCAACAATTTAATCAGCTGTTCGTAAAACTTGTAAGCTGTTACTTGCACTTTTTTTTAACTTTCTCTTTGAGTGAAAATTCTAGTAAATTAAGTTACTGGATAATTTTTACATGAACAGACCTATTAGCTGTTTCTCGTCTTCTAATGAGAGGCCCAGAAAACGTGCTTTTCTACGGAGTCGGAGTAAAGTGAAAGTCATATTTGGTCGTACAGTGCGAGAGCTTCGTTCAAACTAGTTTTACAGCGTAGAGAGGAACTAGCATTGCTTGGTTATTGGCTTCAAATTGCTCTGCTATGGGTTCCCAGTTACATAGGAATAGAGCGGGTAATGAGATAGCACATAAGCTAGCTAGAAAAAGTTCAGCACTAGGCTTGACAGAGGTGGTGGCAGTTGCTACCTCATGCAAAACAATAAAAACATCCATTCCTTCCCACTACTATGCTTTAGCTCAAAGAAGGTGGAAGCAACTATATTAACTATAGTACATGCGCCACAAAAAGGAAAACATGGTCGTCGTACGACCTCCAGAGGACGAATTACCCGTTAAGGTACTTTTGCCCTAGTATATGATGTATCACTGTAATCCTTACCGGTCATTGATAGGTAGGTGATCATGCAGCCAGACTCAACTTTCCTTTCAATCCTATCTGCAGAAGCTGTCAGTTGGAGGCGGTGAAAAAAAGTATTTCTCACTACTTATGCGAATGTCCAGGTATAGCTGGAGAGCAAGAATTCGCTCTTGCGGTAAGCATACTGGATCTCACGAAATGGATCTGAAAAAAAAAACATCACACGAGAACAGCGGTAGTAAAACGGCGCAAGTCGCTAAATACTCAATCACTTCAACTACAACAACAATAGTATGAGACTCTTTCACATACAATGGAATCGCGATACTTTGAGTCCCTTTAATTTAAAAATCTCAATAAGTTGCAATAAATCGTTAATCCCTCGAAAAAATTGAGTTGACTCGCAAATTTTCATGTCGTTAAATCCCTTCCGATAGCATGTGGCATGTGTTCATAAAATACTTATTACTGGTTCTTGTATTTAGGCGTTCCTTGGACCCTTTTTTTAAAAGCTTCGGTTGGTCATCCGGGTCTGTCCTTTTTTCGTCCTGTTCGAGGATCATTTTAAAAAGGTTTTTAAATTTTAGGAAGCTACCTGACAACTCAAGTCGTTAGCTATAATAGAAATACGTTAAATTTACGTCCAATGTTGAAAGAGTCTGACTAGACCCGGGTGCCCAACGGAGGCGTAAGTGAAGATGTGTTTTGGTACGCTTATGTGACGACTTATTAAAAAAAAAAATCGATTGAACAGAGCAAAATATCATGAAGATATTCCTATCAGGTTTATGTTGTTGTAGCTCTGCCAGTGCGGTTTAGTCACCGATCGTCATCCTCTAGCTCATCTAACGGTAAGCCCAGGTAACGTGCTGTTTTGACAGATTGGATTCAGAGGGACAGGGGTGTTAGGTGCGTGGATTTAAGAGCGCACTTGAATAGGTGGTTGGTATTGTGCGGGTCCCACGCACGCACGTTTTCAGCGCCTTATGGCTAAGTTCAAAGTGTAGTAACAGGTTTTTTGTTGTTTATTATTGTTGCAATAGCATAAAATATTCCCTGTAAAACTTTGCTGAAAGCTTCTTATATGACCGGCTTGCTCCGGAATTCGCGATAAATCTACTTGTTTCTTTTATAATTGAAGAAAAAAAATTTAATTTATTTTTCACCAATTTTAAATATTCCAGATATTCTAAGCCGCTTGTTTCTTTTTATTTATATTAGCTTTGTTTTTGTTTTTAACAATTAATTGTTTTGCGTTCTTATTCAAATTATTTTTCTTAATTAGTTTTGATTTACTTGCTAATTGCAATCCTCTATTTGATTTACCAGCCATTGTTTCCCCACCGTTCCCCTTTGTTTCATTTCCTTTAATAGGTTTAGATTTTTTATGTTTCTCAAACCGGGTAGCATCGACAGTTCGGAAACGCTCATCTTGCGTGAGCGTTTTTTCCTTTTCCGCCCATTCTTTTTGGCGTTCCTTACGTTGGCGACGCGCCTCACGTAGTTTATCTCGTTGCTTTTTTCGAAAACTATAAGAAAAGCAATTATTTCGAATTAATTTATATTTATATAGGCGTAGACTTCATTAATAAGAGCTACATACGCTTCTTCCATTGCATCGGGATCTTTGCCCTCTAAGATCCACTGTTTGCGTCTGTAATTTTGAGCGCGTTCATCAAAATCGTTATTATCCAATTGTATTTCTGATTCACGCCGTGTCACATTCACTTGCATAAAAATGCGTTCTACCATGCGTTCTGCAATGTGGAATTGTCCAAAGTTGTGCATAAGTACAGATAAATTAAAAAAAAATTTATACTCACGATCAAGAGGATGCTCTGTTAGTTTCGTATTTATTTCCGCTTCAATCTCACCGAGCAATTCCAAATCCCGTGGGAATCTAAATATAGAAATGGCCATGCCTTTACGGCCTGCACGAGCTGTGCGCCCAACTCGGTGTATATATTCTTTCGGTGTACGTGGTAGGCGATGATTGATCACCAGTTGTACACTGGGTATATCCAGTCCACGTGCGGCCACATCAGTAGCGATGAGCGCCCGAATATGGTTCGACTTAAAACGATTTAATGCGGCAACTCGCTCCTTCTGACGCAAAAACCCGTGCAGGCAGACATTCTCAATTCCCATATTGTTCAGCGTCATAGACAGAAGCTGGCAGTATCTAGAAGCATATAAAATAGAGTAATTCTTATAACTTGTAAAAGCAACCACTCGTTTTTGGATTTTACTTCTTTGTGTTGGTGAAAATCATGACATTTGAATTTTCATTTTCTTCGCGGTATTTTCGCAAGGCTTCAATTAATACCATATCGCGGTCGTAGTCGGCACACAGCATGTAACGTTGATCAAGTGTATCCACTGTTGCTACCTCAGACTCCTCTGACCATTCGAAACACTAAAAATTATGACCAAACTTCAGCATCTTCTGACTTGAATCCATAAAAAATGTCTTACGTCTTGTGCGATTGGAAATATACTTGATTCCTTCATGAAGTCCTTCATTGTGGCTGAGAAAAAAAGGTTTTGCCTCTCTTTGGGCAGGCAACGTTCAATTACAGCCAAACTTTCGTCGAAATCCCCATTCAACATACGATCTGCCTCGTCTACCACCAAATATTTGAGGTTATCGAAAGAAAAAGTATCACAACCCGTAAGATGGTCAGCCAGGCGTCCAGGCATGGCAACAACAATGTGGGGGCGTTGCATAAGTTTTTGACTTTCGATCATTTGATCCGTTCCACCTGAAACGACACATACACGCACCCCCATGGGCTGGCCTGCAACCAGGAACTGTTCCGAAATCTGAAGCGAAAAAATTGTACTTGAAAATATCTTATTTACAATTTCTTATACCTGCATTTACCTGATAAGCAAGTTCATGTGTAGGCGTCAGTATTAATGCAAAGTGACTGGTCGGTTCCTCACTCAGTTTTTCAAGTATGGGTAGAGCAAATGCGAATGTTTTACCAGATCCCGTCTTCGCAGCTCCAATGCAGTCACGTCCGGCAAGTATTGCAGGAATACAACTTTGCTGTATAGGTGTAGCAGTCTTAAGCCCTATAAGTAAAAATAATATTGTTTGAATGTTTATATGTGGGTGTGTATAAATTCTATTTACCCAATTTTTGCAGCTGCTTGGTCAACCAGGGCCGTAAGCCCAATGTGGTAAAAGGACTTATATCCTTTTTAAACATTGCGGGCGTGGATGTTAGTTTTTTAATTTCTTGAGAAAAAATGTAAACAAAACTACGTTTGGAATCAACAGCTGACAATGCACATGGCTCGGCGAATTCATATATTTGGCATGCTGGGAAGGCAAGGCGAATTGAATGGGAAGGCAAGGTTTTAAGAGTTGCCAGATATTTTGCATTTGTAACTATTCACGACCTCTGTTCAAATTATTATATTCACATAGAAAGTAGACCATGTTTTGTAGTGTGTGGGTTAAGTTTGAATATGAATATAAAATATTAATATTGATTCCAGAAATTATGCCTCCCATTTATTATATCAAGCTTCCCAATTCATTTCATATTTATAAAAGCGGGGCATTTAACAAACAAGTGATGGTGGGTATTATCTGAGGCCATTAAATCGGTAAAAAATTAAGCAATAAATATGTATATTAGGCCGTGTCGATGTGTGGGGAGGCAAAAAAATCGCCCATTGCTCTGTGAAAATCATATTGTAGGGATCAAAATAAGAAACTTTGCCGAAGGAACCATACCTCTACAACGAATTCTGACGTCCCCCAATTTGGGTCCAACTTTTTAGTTTCTTTTCTCATGTAAAGGCCAAAAATGGTGATATTTTGAAATGATTGTATAGGGAACCCCCCAGGGGAGTTCCAGGGGGTGTGCCACTGGCATGGGTGGATCGGCCGTCCAAAAGTTAGTGGGGGTCGATCATACATTTGGACTCGATTGAAGCACTCTAAATGGGTCAAAGTGGGATTTTTCGTTCGACCCAAATTGGGGGACACCAGAGTTCGTTTTAGAGGTATGGTTCCTTCGGCAAAGTTTCTTATTTTGATCCCTAGAATACGATTTTCACAGAGCAATGAGCGATTTTTAAATCGACCCGCCCTAATGTATATGCAAGGCTCAGATACCAACCCGCAAAAATGAGTTCGATAGAAATTTCAGAGTTTAATGTAACAGTGCTAAAATTTTTTTCGAAAATTAAAAATGTAGGACATATCGAAGACCAACTTACGTTCTCACGACAGTCGGTTCTACCTAATCGGAACGACCCGGATTTATATCCGGCCAATAACTGTCAATTCAGCAGCATTCCCCGTATATGTTTGGGGAATGTTTCTGCTGCTAAATGCTTTTCATGCGAGTTTTTTTTTTTCAAATTTATATAACGGCAGATGTTTTTTAAGAGGAGATTTTCTACTGAGGAGCGATCACCATTTGAGCAAACTTTTTCTCTCAATTGGTTTTTCGTGCTCCAGCTTTCGAAACTCTGTACTTCTGAATGGTAGTCATGTGCGAATGCATTCGGATACGCCGGCTACCAAAAACCTCGAGTAGTCATTTTAATAAATTTAGTTTAATATAATTTTATAACTTGCAATTCGATCCTTATCACAGGCTTTCATGTGCTAACCCCTTTTTATTTAAAACTATTTATTTTGTTTGGAACTGATAAAAATCACCAGAAATACGTTTTTATGGGCTTTTACCCACAATACATATTCTCAAAACCATGAAGAGAAAGATACCTTTGAAGGCAAACAGTAAAAAATAATTCTGTAGACCTGTGAACCCAATAAGTTATTTCAAACGGACTTGGCCAACCAGGCAAAATATTATGCGAAGAAATTGTTATGAACGTAGTTCTCATAGATCATCGAACACGGAGATCTGTAACGTAGTCGTTCCCTTTTAATGAGAACATAACCTAATGTTTCTATATTTTAAATGGACAACGTGGATGGCCAAGTCTTCTTATAGCTAGAGCGATATATTCACGTCCGTGTTCTATTTGCCTAAGGATAAATAAATATAATTGGTGCTTTTTGGTTGGTTGGCCGAGCTCGTTCTCCTAATTGTGGTGCGCGTCTTGATGTTTTACACAAATTGAGGCCTATAGTTTTACACCGGCAGCAGTATACCCGAAAGTTTCCTACTTTCTGTCGAAGAGCGACCGTTACTAGAAAACCCTTTTTATCATTTGGTGTTTCATGCTCGGAGATTCGAACTTGCACACTTCGGAATGGTAATCCCGGACTAACCGTGCAAATTTGTAGGCTGAACAAAGACAAAATATAATACACGCCAATATCAAATAGTAATTTAGCCATACGAAGGCCGCAATCATGCTAATATCTATTTCTATATCGAATGAATAACCAGTTCATGCCACTTTTTACTTTCAAATTGAAGTTTATTTACTTAAAAAATTATAGAAACAAATGTGTCCATACGCCAATCATCAATAATCTGTCCATATGCAGATCAATTCAAAAGTAAACAAAGTATAAAACTATATCCGTTTTGATTTGTTGATATAAAGCATGAACATACGTGCACCCTTGACAAAATTTGAAGAAAGAAACTCTTGGAATATATGGAACTGCATCTGCTCCTGTTTTTACTCTATGCTGAGAATTTACTTCTTGGCGGATTGACCGATCTTTGACTTGGCAGTACCACGCACCTTCTTCATTCTGTTGCGGCGTTCCTTACGCTGTTTACGGGTCTGTTTCTTCTGTTCGAAGAGTCCATGACGCGCAAGACGGTATTTGGGTTCGAATTTCTTGGCATAGTCTAATGTATCGTAGATGAGAGCGAAACCAGTCGAGCGGCCACCACCGAAGTTGGTGCGGAAGCCAAAGACAAAGCAGACATCGGGTGTTACTTTGTACATAGCAGCTAATTTCTCACGGATATCTTTCTTGTTGACTGAAGATAAACCGGGGTGCAAGACGTCGCAAACCATTTGTTTGCGGGCAAGCAGACGGTTTGTCATGAACTTGCGGGTGCGAATAGTGGCGGTTGTACCAGACATTGTTGCGGCTGTTCTATAAATAAAAGTAGAAAAACTATGAAAAAGCTACCACAAATCAGCAAATAAAATAATCTTGTGTAAATTAACCACTGCGCTACATAGGCAACATAACCTCGAAAGTTTCGTGTTCCGCGTTTCATATTTGACATTTGGATGGGCGACACAGACTCAGAAATCCACGTGTGCTCCATTACACTAACTTAATTAATTTATTAAAAAAAATTCACATACTACACGCAACGCAGAGGCAACAAACACATTCTAGATCATTTTATAACAATGTTTTTAAGATTTACCTGTTAAAACACTTAAAAAGTATTTAAACACGTCCTTAACACAGACACGAATTTTTAGTAAAGGAAGACATTTTCTTTGTTTTTGCGTCAAGTTGGCAGAACTGAAATGTCAAACTGACATTTGTAATTACAGAGCTGTTTTATGTGTAGGGA
Source organism: Anastrepha ludens (assembly GCF_028408465.1). Lineage (NCBI taxonomy): Eukaryota > Metazoa > Arthropoda > Insecta > Diptera > Tephritidae > Anastrepha > Anastrepha ludens. The sequence goes on along the minus strand of NC_071502.1, from coordinate 26,539,330 downwards.
TGATATAAATAATAAAAACGGAAAATACCTTAAATTACAATTGGCAGATGCATACATAATAGTACGCCTAATTTTCTCTATTTCCAAATTTTCTATATTTGAAGAGTGCGCAAGACTCTAGCTTTCTTTCTTAACGGTATGTTACTCACGAAAAAGTATGCTTTCAAACGTCCAACTCCATCTCGATTGCTAGAAAATAAAGTAGAAGAGAAGCAAGATTTTCAACCTGGTGAGGGTGGTCACTAATACAAATTCGGGCAATTGATATAACTCAAGAATGATAGAAATATGATTGCGTTCATCAGAGAGTGTGTGACGTCACATTAGTGTAGTTGTATAGTGGGGCCAACCCTTTGTTTGTCGCAATAAATATAATGCTTTCTTATATCCAAAATGCAAAATGTTTGGGTTTGGTGTTTTTGTTTTTTTTAGGTTAAAGATACCAAAGTTGTAAGTTAACAAAAAATTGTTTATTTAAAAAAAGAAAGCTAAGAAAGGCCACTCTTGCCTTGAAAGTTATTGAAGAGTTATTGAAAATGTGTTGATTCTTTTTAAATTTGATGTTTTGAAAGTGCAGATCCAATTTTTTGCTGCTTTTGAGGTTACGCAAGAATATTGGATCTTCTTCTCTCAGCTCTTTTTAACATTTAAAACCTTTATGTAAATTTTAAAAAGTCTTTGAATTTACTGAATACGAATTAAAGAGATAGGGAAAAAACCAGACAATACTGAAGAAACCATAACGACCTTTTTGAAAATATAGTAAAAAAGTGTTTTTCGGCCTTTTGTTTTAATTTTCTTAACATAAGTTTGAAAGTTATTAAAAAAATGCACATAGTAAAGAAAATTATTCACGAATATAAAATTCTTTAAATAATTAAATAAAATTTTGGTATTTTCTATTCCTTAAATGGGCATTTTAGTGCTTTTTTATATCTAAAGCCACCCAATCGCGAGAGAGATTTGACTGCTCGATGGAGAAGAACAAACTTTGAAAAACATGTAAATAAGGTGAAAAAACGTCACACACAAATAACAAACGCACAAGGAACACACGAATAATATCCAACACCAACAATAATCGCAATCGCCAACAATGTGACCAGATGATTAAAAAAAAGTAAAGCTAAATAGAACTGAGTGAATTATTGAACTAATTTTTGAAAATTATATATTATATTTTACATCATTATAAACATCACATTTTAATTAGAAGAGGCTGGAAAAATGTCAGGAAGAAAGAACGTTCTCCGAATTTCGAATGGTAGTAACGCACCAACTCACGCTGGCTACGGCGGCCACCGACAGCGCTGGAATAGAGCTGCCTAAAATTAAATTTGTTTTTGTAAAATAATGGGCTGTATCAGGTTTATGAGGCATAACCAAGATTGATAGAGAAAAGGTATTCAATTCGCCTTGAGTTATAATCAAACTAGTTAGCGGCGAATCTTGCTCGAGAACTTTGTTGTTGCTTTCACAGGCAAGTTTTTCGTTAGTCGAGAATAGAAGTGGCGTATATAGGAGATCTATTGCCACATTTGCTTGCGCAAAGCAACGGTATTACAATAGGCGCCACCTCATTATACGCTCCATCGTGAATGTAATTGAGGTTGCTGCTAAAATCAATTGAAGAAATTAGTTAGCTGTTCATTTTATGTGAAAGTAGATAAAATCAAAAAACAATCTTAAACTGTATTAAGATTAATTTAATTTATTGCGAATTAAATGTTTATATTACGTATTATTGGTTACGCTATTTTTTTAAATTAAATTAATTAATTTTTTTAATATACTTAAGTTTATACAATTTAGTTTTATATAATTTTATTTTATATAATTTTATTTCATATGATTTTATTTTAGAGGTTAGAATTTTCAAAAAAATTTTCTTAAAGTATAATATTTTGAGAATATTGTGTGAAAATGTGAAGTGAACCCGACAAATTCTTTTCCGAATTATTCAACAATTAACAAAGGGTGCTCGGGCGCTCCGGAACGTTCGAGAGCAAGTAGCTAGCAGCGGCTGCATGTTACCGATAGCAAAACATTAAATGCGTTTTTCTCAAAACTATGTTTTTCTAACTGGTGATCACAGTAACTTAAAAACTTCTTGGTAGATTTCAATAAAATTTATACTGCTTTTGAAAAACATAAACTCGTGCCTGATCGAAGTATTTTTTTTTTTAAATTTCGATTTTTTGTTACAATTAGTTGTCGGTTTTTTTCTCGAAAATCTGAAAAATATTTCCTGAGGCCGCCATATTATTTTAATTAATTTTGAAAAAAATTACGATCAGGCATAAGATTATCTATTAAAAAAACTAATTTCTCTTGTCCGATTGCAAGGGACTTCTGGAGAAACGGGCTCCACACAAACAGCGATAACTTTAAAAATTATAATTTTTTTTTTGAAATTTTGCTATAGTCAAGTCGAAACATAATGTACTAATGCAATGTTTTTATTTTGTAAAATACAGCAATAGACTAGCAAAAAAAAAAATATATTCAAAATCATCGATTTTTCGGGGCTCTGACTATCCCTAGCCCCTTAATTTACTTCGAATTAATTTAATATAATTTTGGGATTTAATATAATAGGACTATGAATAAGTTCGTTACGGTTTTACAACAGATGGCGTAACTTGATTATTATTCCATCGATCCACATTTCCAAACATTCATTGGAGAGCTACTGTCGTAAGGCACAAACGTCAGTATAAGTTTTTTATTTGAAGCGTAAACAACAATATTTTTTCCACACTTGAAAATGTCGAATTTCGTGCCAAATAATGTGTTTTTGCGGGGAATTCTTCTTCATTATTTTAATATGAAGAAAAAAGCAGCCGAAAGTCATCGTATCTTGGTGGAAGTTTATGGTGAGCATGCTCTATCTGAGCGAACGTGCCAGAAGTGGTTTGCACGCTTTAAAAGTGGTGATTTTGGCTTGGAAGACGAAGAACGCGAGGGTGCGCCGCCAAAGTTCATGGATACCGAATTGGAGGAATTGCTCGATCAAGATCCGGCTCAAACGCAAGAAGAGGTTGCAAAAACTTTGGGAGTTGATCAATCAACCATTTCCAAACGTTTAAAAGCCATGGGAATGATCCGAAAGGTAGGCCATTGGGTGCCGTATGAATTGAAGCCAAGAGACGTTGAACGCCGTTTTATGGCATGCGAACAACTGCTTCAACGGCACAAAAGAAAGGGTTTTTTGCATCGAATTGTGACTGGCGATGAAAAGTGGGTCCATTACGACAATCCAAAACGTCGGGCAACGTATGGATACCCTGGCCATGCTTCAACATCGACGTCGGCGCAGAATATTCATGGCCTGAAGGTTATGCTGTGTATCTGGTGGGACCAGCTGGGTGTTGTGTATTATGAGCTACTGAAACCGAATGAAACGATTACGGGGGATGTCTACCGACGACAATTGATGCGTTTGAGCCGAGCACTGCGAGAAAAACGGCCGCAATACGCCGATAGACACGACAAAGTTATTTTGCAACATGACAATGCTCGGCCACATGTTGCACAAGTGGTCAAAACATACTTAGAAACGCTCAAATGGGATGTCCTACCCCACCCGCCGTATAGTCCAGACCTTGCGCCATCCGATTACTATCTCTTCCGATCGATGCAACATGGCCTGGCTGACCCGCACTTCCGTAATTACGATGAAGTCAAAAAATGGATCGATTCGTGGATTGCGGCAAAACCGACCGAATTTTTCACAAAGGGAATCCGTGAATTGCCAGAAAGATGGGAAAAAGTAGTAGTAAGCGATGGACAATATTTTGAATATTAAATTTGTAACCATTTTACGTCAATAAAGTTTCAAATTTCGAAAAAAAACCGCACGAACTTATTCATAGTCCTATTAAAGTTTGATTAAAATTGTTGTAGTTGTAATATCAAAACGTTATTATGTTTATGCTTTAATATACGTTAATAAGATAAAAAATAAAAAATGCGTATAAATTTATTTATCATAATTAAATTATTTTAATTGTATTTTAATCTACTTTAATTTAATACAATTTTAATAATTAAAGAATTTTGAGTTATTTGCTTTTATTTAATTTATATTTTTTAATTTAATTAAATTTTTCAATTAAACAATTTTTTAAATTTAATTTAATGTTTTAATTAAGCTAATTTTTCGATTTAATTTAGTTGTTTAATTTAATGTAATTTAATTTGTTAATTTAATTAAATTTTTTTATGTAATTTATTTTTTGAAATTTAATTTAATTTAATTTTTTTATTTAACTAAATGTTTTGATGTAATTTAATTTTTTAATTTAATTTAATTTAATTTTTCTATTTCATTAAATTTTTTGTTGTAATTAAATTTTTTAATTTAAATTAAATTTATATTTAAAATTTTAATTTAATTAAATTTTTTAATGTAAATTCATTTCTTAAATTTAATTATATTTTTTATGTAATTTCATTTTTTAAATTTAATTTCTTAATGTATGTAATTTAATTTTTTAATTTAATTTAAGTTAATTTTTGTAATGTAATTTAGTTTTAAATTTATTTTAATTTAATGTTTTAATGTTATTTAATTTTTAATTAAATTAAATTTTTTAATGTAATTTCATTTTTTTAATTTAATTTAATTCAATTTTTTAATGTAATTTAAGTTTTTAATTTGGTTTAATTTAATTAAATTTAATTTTTTTATTTAATTACATTTTTTGATGTAATTTAATACAATTTTTTGATATAATTTAATTTCTTAATTTAATTAAATTTTTTGATGTAATTTAATTTAATTTTTTAATGTAAGTTAATTTTTAATTTAATTTAATTTAAATTTTTTATTTAATTAAATGTTTTAAATAATTTTTTTATGTAATTTAATTTTATATTTAATTTTTTAATTTAATTTAATTTTTTAATGTAATTTAATTTTTTTAATTTAAGTTAATTTAATTAAACTTTTTAATGTAATTTAATTTTTTAATGTAATTTCATCTTTTAAACTTAATTTAATTTAATTTTTTAATGCAATTTAAGTTTTTAGCTTAGTTTAATTAAATTTTTTAATTTAGTTTAATTTTTTGTTTAATTTAATTTTTTGATGTAATTTAATAAAATTTTTTGATATAGTTTAATTGGTTGGTTGGTTGGTTTAAGGGTGACCCCGCATCGGAGTACCACATAGACCGCAAGTTGGGTCCGTTGTGTTGCCCTAGAGCTCATTATTTTGAATGATTTCCCCACCTAACCGAGATTTTTATTGTAGATTTTGATCAAAGATATTAATTCGTTTCGAAAATTTGATGAGAGATTCGATTTTCAGGTCCGAGAGTACTGAAAGATTGTCAATTGTTGGAGAGCCTAGAAGAGCGAGTCGACTTCTGGCTAGACCCGGACAACTGCACAGCAAATGTCTGCTCGATACTTCCTCATCTTCGTCCTCGCAGTATCTGCACAGGTCGTTCTGAAGAACCCCGAGCCGACGTGCGTGAGTGCCCAAAAGGCAGTGGCCGGTGATAAGAGATGTTATATGCCTTAGTTCGTGTTTCGAAAGACTTATAAGGGTTATAGTTTAATTACTTAATTTAATTAAATTTTTTGATGTAATTTAATTTTTTTACGTAATTTAGTTTTATATTTAATTTTTTAATTCAATTTAATTTTTTTAATGTAATTTAATATTTTGAATTTAATTTAATTTTTTAATGTAATTTTATTTTTTAAACTTAATTTATTTTAATTTTTTAATGTAATTTAAGTTTTTAATTTAGTTTAATTTAATTTTTTAATTTAGTTTAATATAATTTTTTTATTCAATTTAAGTTTTTATTTAAGTAAAATTTTTTTATTTAATTAATATAAATGTTTTGATGTAATTTAATTTTTTCATGTAATTTAATTTTTTATTTAATTTAATTTTTTAATGTAATTTCATATTTTTAATTTAATTTAATTTAATTTTTTCATGTTATTTAATTTTTTAATTTATTTTAATTTAATTTTTTTATTTAATTAAATTTTTTGATGTGATTTAATTTTTTAATTTAGTTTAATTTTATATTTAATTTTTTAATGTAATTTCATATTTTAATCTAATCTTTTTATTTAATTATATTTTGTTAAAGCTGCTTTCAATTCTTTATTATTTTCACTTATTTACTTTATTTCGTTGTACTCCACTTTTTTGCTTAAAATCAGTATTTATTGTTGTATAAGTAAGTATAAATTCGTACATATATATGCATGTATGTATATTAAGATGTATAAATCTCATAATTTACATTTAATGACTCGCGGTCTCTCAGCCGTCTAATTGTCTTTTATGCAATTTCGTATGAAGTCCCGTTTCTTACTGCATCCCGCCACTTTATCATTCCAGTAGCTTTTTGGACACGAGGTAAACATTTCATTACGCACGCAAAACCGGATGATTTCCGGTAAAGGATGACATCCATGGCGACTGAAACGTTTCACTATGTTTCCGAGTACATCATTAGCTGCAGCGGAGAAAAATATACTTAACTTATAATAATAATAATTTACTTCAACGGATGCATACATATGCACATGTGCATGTACATACATAGTTTATACTTATATGTGTATGTAAGTAAATTTCAAAATTACTGAAATTTGTGTAATCATAGACTAACCTTTCGCAATGCACTTCTTGAATGCGCGCTTGTAAATGTCTTTAAAAGCTGATTGCTGCAGAGCAATTTCGCGCTCGAGGTAATCGATGGCTCGTTGGTAGCTGCATTTACCCTGACGACAAATGCCCGATCTGTTGAAGAGGCATTCGACGAAGCACTAAATGCAAGAAAAAAAACAAATTTACTTTGCATGTAAAAATTCACAAATAAGTGGTTGCTTATATTTGTTAATACACTCGTATATATTTATATATATACTCGAATAGTTTTTATGTCCGTAAACATGTTCTACATATTTATTACCTGCCCAATGTCACTATGAAGATTGTAGCACTCATTCAAAATTGGATTCTGAAATGGTTCCGGAAAGCGACAGCAACTTTGAGGCGCCTAAAATAAAATTGTGCAGATACATACATACATTTATGTATCTCCAACAAAAACTGCCGTAACTTACAATTGATTTAGGTAACTTAGAACAATCCGTTGTGGTCTTTTGTTCTGCGCGACACTGCAAGAAAAAATCAAGTTTGCAAATATTTTTGTTTTTTTTGGCATCATAAAATTCTTACAATTGCAGCCAATAGCCACACAGTAGAAAAAGTAATTGTAGGTAACATTTTTGCGCTCAAATGCATTTTAAATATTTTAAACAACTTAACCGCCAAAATATTTACATCCACAAAGTGCAACTGGTAATTTACTCTATGCGAAAAAAAAGCTGTTCCAGTGCAAATGAACTCAATTGTTTTGCTCCGTATTTCTGTTCCGTTTTGAATGCTGCTAATTTCAAGCTCCAATTCTGAATGATAACTGTCTTTATCGCTTGCGCATCTGATCGTGTGCGAATCGCTGAGAAATCTTATGAATCTGGCTGGTGGCGGTTAATTACTGTGTTTTCTGTATGCAAGTGTGTAAATGTGTTTAGTTGTGAGTTCTGCTGTTGCGCTTATTGGACGACTTACATCAGTCCTGTGACTGAGCTTGTGCTAGATAGAATTGAGTAACTACAGCTGGCAAATGAAACCCTGCAGGGAAAATATCAACTAGGGAATTAGTACACAAATAGTGCAATTTTGGGCAAGAGTGAACTGTTCCTGCAACCTCTAGATCGTTAGAAATTGAAAGAAAAATTCCAAATTTCCAATTATATACTTATGTATGTGGGAACAACATCAAGACACACACCACAAATAGGAGGAGGAGCTCGGCCAAACACACAAAAAGGGTGTACGCGCCAGTTATATATTTATTTATTTATTTAATTCAATTAATAGTCTAAAAAATACAGTATTTCTTACAGACTATGAAAACAGATTAATGCTAAATCATTAATCAAAGTAAAATTAAACTTATAATTAACGAGCTTCAATTGTAATGAGTAAAAGAAAAATATAAATTTTCTTATAACTTAAAGAGGACGATTATTCATTTTAGTAAGACAAGAAAATACAAAGTTTCTTACAGAGTATTTATATTATAATAGGACTATGAATAAGTTCGTTTCGGTTTTACAACAGATGGCGTAACTTGATTATTATTCCATCGATCCACATTTCCAAACATTCATTGGAGAGCTACTGTCGTAAGGCACAAACGTCAGTATAAGTTTTTTATTTGAAGCGTAAACAACAATATTTTTACCACACTTGAAAATGTCGAATTTCGTGCCAAATAATGTGTTTTTGCGGGGAATTCTTCTTCATTATTTTAATATGAAGAAAAAAGCAGCCGAAAGTCATCGTATCTTGGTGGAAGTTTATGGTGAGCATGCTCTATCTGAGCGAACGTGCCAGAAGTGGTTTGCACGCTTTAAAAGTGGTGATTTTGGCTTGGAAGACGAAGAACGCGAGGGTGCGCCGCCAAAGTTCATGGATACCGAATTGGAGGAATTGCTCGATCAAGATCCGGCTCAAACGCAAGAAGAGGTTGCAAAAACTTTGGGAGTTGATCAATCAACCATTTCCAAACGTTTAAAAGCCATGGGAATGATCCGAAAGGTAGGCCATTGGGTGCCGTATGAATTGAAGCCAAGAGACGTTGAACGCCGTTTTATGGCATGCGAACAACTGCTTCAACGGCACAAAAGAAAGGGTTTTTTGCATCGAATTGTGACTGGCGATGAAAAGTGGGTCCATTACGACAATCCAAAACGTCGGGCAACGTATGGATACCCTGGCCATGCTTCAACATCGACGTCGGCGCAGAATATTCATGGCCTGAAGGTTATGCTGTGTATCTGGTGGGACCAGCTGGGTGTTGTGTATTATGAGCTACTGAAACCGAATGAAACGATTACGGGGGATGTCTACCGACGACAATTGATGCGTTTGAGCCGAGCACTGCGAGAAAAACGGCCGCAATACGCCGATAGACACGACAAAGTTATTTTGCAACATGACAATGCTCGGCCACATGTTGCACAAGTGGTCAAAACATACTTAGAAACGCTCAAATGGGATGTCCTACCCCACCCGCCGTATAGTCCAGACCTTGCGCCATCCGATTACTATCTCTTCCGATCGATGCAACATGGCCTGGCTGACCAGCACTTCCGTAATTACGATGAAGTCAAAAAATGGATCGATTCGTGGATTGCGGCAAAACCGACCGAATTTTTCACAAAGGGAATCCGTGAATTGCCAGAAAGATGGGAAAAAGTAGTAGTAAGCGATGGACAATATTTTGAATATTAAATTTGTAACCATTTTACGTCAATAAAGTTTCAAATTTCGAAAAAAACCGCACGAACTTATTCATAGTCCTATTATATAAATATAAATAATTAACAAAATCAAAGCTTAGAAAACTAAATTAACAAAATATACTTGGTAATTATTTAGAATTCTTACAAAGGAAAAAATTTTTTAATTGGGATTCAAGGGGGGAAGCTGGTCTAGAATTTTGAAAAAATCGAAACATTTTTTTTTGTCTTAAAAGGTGCTTTAGGGTCTTAGAAATAATATACCAAATGAGGGATGCCAGCAAAAATGTCTAAATGCCCAAATTTTTCATTCGACGGCAGTGCCTCGCAGGTATGCCCCGAACGCTACTTACAACTTTAAACGCGTTTTTCTCGAAATCACTTTTTTTAAACTGGCCGAAGACATAACTCGAACAAATCTTTACCGATTCTTACGAAATTTTGACAATACATTCGAAATACCTTTCTCCGGAGACGTAAGTAGGATTTTTTATTTATATTACATAGTTTTTTTTTTAATCAACAATTTTATGTCGTTCTTTATAGTGAAAATTGTAACTTTTTGTTCAAACGTGCACCATTTCGCGAAAAAAACAAAATATCGAAAAAATCCTACGTACGTCTCTTTCTGTTGCTATATAGAAACTAAAAAAATTTTATTTTTTGATCCAGGACAAAAATTAAGGAGTTTACGTCTTCGGCAATGGACCCACTAGAAAAAAAGGCGCCTTAGGAGAACTGCTGGACAGCGGCCATTTTGAAATTAATTCAGACGAAAAATTTTGTATTTGTACCATGAAAGCTATATTATTAAACCTATTTCACAGATTTTCGATTGATTCCTTTGTTGAGTCAAAATAAATTCATAAAATATGCTCATTTTTTGCGCTCTAGACCAGCTTCCCCCCTTAAATACATGTTTCGCCCTGGAAAAGTCTAGATCCAAAAGGGAGGCGAGATAGTTAATGTCAGACAGCGTTCTAACAAGAGGCGCTTTGGAACCATATAATGTCCTCCTAACGCCAACATGAAAAATTTTGACACGGCGAAAGTTCCTGCAAGGAACATTAAAATGTATTCTTTCTAGAAGAAACGGGCAGTCAATTAGTCCATTAACGAGATCGAAGATAAAAGAAACTGCCTGGAACGTACCTCTGTCACTTAATGGACAGAGACTAATCAAACGACAGCGTGAGACGTAAGACGGTTTGGGGTCTGAGAAATTGAGTGAATGTAGCGCGAAACGCACAAACATTTTTTGAACCCTCTCCACTCGATTTATATGAACTGCATGATAAGGTCTCCAAATAAAAGAGGCATAATCTAATTTGGACCGCACAAACGCAGAGTATAAAATCTTAAGAGTATATGGATCAGTGAAGTGCGATGAGTGACGTCTAACAAATGCGAGCATAGCAAGAGAATTGGAAACGGCATAATTTAGGTGCGTGATAAAATTAAGCTTTGAATCAAAGAAGACCCCTAAGTCTTTTATCACATCAGACGAAGCAAGATATGTATAATTGATATGATAAGAGGTGCTGAGGGGGTTTTGAAGCTTAGAAAATGTGATTTTATGACATTTTTCAATGTTAAGAAATAGACGATTAATAAGGCACCAGGAAAATAAATTATTCAACTCAGACTGTAGGGCGGCTGAATCACTATAATTTCTTATTTCAGCGTACACTTTTAGATCATCAGCATAGAGAAGAAAATTAGCGAAGGAAAAACACGAATAAATATCATTAATAAACAAAATAAATAACAAAGGACCTAAAATACTACCCTGAGGTACCCCAGAGGTGGCAGTGTAGTGTTTCGAAGAAACACCATCGATAACTACAGTGCAGCATCTCTTTATTAAATAGGACCGAATCCAATCGAGGAAAGTTGAATGAAAACCAAGACAAGCCAATTTAGTTACTAAAATTGTATGGGAGATTTTATCAAAGGCTTTAGAAAAATCCGTGTATATCGCGTCAGTTTGGAAACCATTCTGAAAGCCTGCGTGGCAATCATCAGAAAAAACGGATAAGTTGGATAAGGTAGACCTGGCAGCTACAAAACCATGCTGACGTGGATTAATTAGACGTTTAACACTAAAATATAACTTGTCTTTAACAACGCATTCAAAGAGTTTAGATACAGCAGATAATTTGGAAATTGGTCTGTAATTTAGAATATTGCTTTTATTACCGCTTTTAAAAATAGGAGTGACCAAAGTCAGCTTCCAATCATCGATAAATATTCCTTCGGCCAAGGATTTGTTAAAAATCAGTTTAAGAGGTTGAACTATGTATATATATATACATACAAGTTCCTATCGTTCCGTTAAGAAGCAAACGGCCGTTACAAGTTTTTTCCAAGTTGTTCTGTCGTTTGCATGAGTTTCGATCTCGTTCCAACTTAGCTGGAGATTGTCTATTTCGATTTCCAGCTGCCTTCTTCAGGTATGAGCGGGTCTTTCCGTATGTGTGCTGCCTTGTGGGTTCCATGTAATGGATCGTCTAACGATTTTGTCAGATGGTTTGCGAAGTATATGGCCAATACAATTCCACATACGTTTTTTAAGTTCTGTATTGATCGGTTGTTGTTGTGTCAAGTGCCACAGGTTGTCATTTGTTATTGTATTGGGCCAGAAGAACAAATTTTCGATTTTCCAATTATTTAAATCAAATCGCAATTTAGCTTAGCGCATTTCTTGCTTCTTAAGTGCTATAAAATTTTGAAAAAAAGTTATATACGACTAAAAGGACGTACAAAGATGCGATTGCTTTATTATTAGACATTTGGTATTATTGAACAACTCTGGTCAGGAGAGAAGTAGATTGCTACGATTACATTGGAAGAGGATAAATTCCCTGCAGGGCAAGCATTCATTTGAATTAGGGATGACCATCCCAAATTCTCGGGATTTCGTTTTTCACAAACTTATATCCATAAATCGATAGAAAATTTAATTTTATGAAGTTCCAGCCGTTAGCTATAATAGAAATATGTTGAATTCACGTCCAAAGTCGAGCAAGTCTGGCCAGACTCGGGTGCCCAACGGAGGGTTAAATTACTATCTAAATTAATCACTGAGTAAAAAGGGAGTTCCCGCCAAGATAATTCGCCTCATCAAAGCCCTCTACGAGAACTCCGAACTGGCAGTGCTTCACAAAGGCGATATCAGCGATCCATTCACTACCAACGCAGGCGGAAGGCAAGGTTGTCCCCTGTCGCCCCTTCTCTTCACCATCGTTCTTGATGACATCATTAGCCAACTGACCCTGCACAAAAAAGCCATCGTCTGGAGTTTCACCAGACATCTTGAAGACCTGGACTTCACCGATGACATCTGCTTCCTCTCTCACAAACTCTCTGGCAGGCAAGCGAAGGCGGACAAACTAGTCGCGCTGGCACGCACTGGAGGTCAACATCGCCAAGAGCAAAGCCATGAGAGTTAACCACAATAACGAAAGGCAGATATTGGTTGACGGATGCCCGGTGGAATTCGTCGAAAGCTTCTGCTACCCCGGCTGCATCATCACGGCAGATGGTGGAGCAGATGAAGATGTCAACTGCAGGCTAAACTCGGGCGACTGCATACAGTATGGGGGAGTTTGCAAATCTCCAGGCGCACTACGCCACGAATATTCGAACCAGCCATGAAGTCCGTATTGTTGTAGGGAAGCGAAACATGGCTGGCCTCTAATACCATCACACAGCGCTACAATCTTTCATCAAGATTAACGAACGAGGCAACAAAACATTGAGAAAACCACCAGATAGCATCACGAGAATGCCACTGGACTGGAACCGGCAAGGGAGCAGAGGTCGCGGTCGACCGAGGCATAGCGCACATAATAATTGAATCTTGATTTTATCTCACCAATAGGAGGCGGCCGCCGTAGCCGAATGGGTTGGTGCGTGACTACCATTCGAAATTCACAGAGAGGTCGTTGGTTCGAATCTCTTTGAAACACCAAAATTAAGAAAAACATTTTTCTAACAGCGGTCGCCCCTCGGCAGGCAATGGCAAACCTCCGAGTGCATTTCTGACATGAAAAAGCTCGTCATAAAAAATATTTACCGTTCGGAATCGACTTAAAACTGTAGGCCCCTCTATTTGTGGAACAACATCAAGACGCACACCACATATAGGAGGAGGAGCTCGGCCAAAACACCCAAAAAGAGTGTACGCGGCAATTATTGTATATATATATATATAATGGGAGGTGGTTAAACTCGGCCAAAGTCGCTTAAGCGGTTATCGCTCGAAACAAGAAGAAGGAAAATAGAGGAAGGACCTAGAGTTCTATGCTGCTATGATGAGAGATGCGTTTGGACTGCTTTTAGCCAAATAAAAACGTTTTAAATTTTAACGCCCGTCGGGGATCGTATCCAGTAACCTGTGTGGGAGTTTCTCTAGCAAATTTGACTTGGCAATTGCTAGTATTTATATCTAAGATTTCTAGTTTAAATTAGTTCAAACTCTTCCGAAAGAGTTTGAAAGAACTTAGCAGACTTTCAGAAATAGTCTTGTTTGTTGAGAACTTCCCTATAAAGCGAGACTTTCTGATAAGCATTTACATTCTGTCTCTTTCGATTTGGGAAGACTAATATTTAAAAACTCGCGTAAGCGGTTTTCGCGGAGGGGAAGAAGAAGATTTAAAACTATATGACTCAAAAATATAAATCACCAAACATCACCAAATATTTTTCGTAGGATTTTACGCTCTAAAGTCTTGAGTTTTTGCTCTTCGTATAAAAGTTTCTTTACAATATTTAAAAACTCGTTTACATTCATATGGTTGCATCGACTGGGTTTGCAGGAGCTCATCTTTTGAACTCAATTGTCCACTATTCTGCTGAAGGTTTCTCGCTCTATGTCCCGAATGGTTTAGTTGCTATTCTTCTTATGTACCTGACACGACCTTTCAGGGTATCCCATAAAACAAGTCTAACGGAGTTGATGATATGAGGGTTGTTATTTATATTTCTGACCTTCTAGGCCCATTAGAAGGCCGTGTTGTCTGTCGTCCATAAACGCAATCAGAACGTTTTGATGCATTGGCCTTAAAAGTGCGGTTTAAAATGGTTTTAAAAATTCATTTCGTCCAAAAACCGACAACTAAACCAAAACCAAATTTGTCCGATTATATTTCGCAATATTCAACGTGAACTTACAAGATTCGAGACACAAGAGAGCTCTGAGGTAGCCGGTGAGATGATACGAGGGGTGTTACTTATATTTGTCGACTTTTTCAGGGGAACTCCATGTAAAATAAGTCTAACAGCGTAAAATCGTAGCTCCAAGGTGTCCGGGGAGATGTGATAATGCGATGAAGGAGGTAAGCATAAGAAAGTTCGATTGTTTGATGGGTTGTGTGGCATGCAAAAATTATGCTGAAAACAATTATCGTTTATGACCAAATCTTCAATTTCAGTCCAAAAGGTGATAGCTTGTTTTGTTAACCAAAATACAGTTTCCGTCAGTATATTCAATAATAAAAAATACTGTCGTAAGCTGGGTGATGACAACTTTTCTACTATGAATAAATAAATAAAATAAAAAATCTCCCTTAACGGGATAACATCTAAAAAAAAAAAAAATTAAAACCGGGATTCCGAAGTTTCATTAAGAATTCATCCGCCGTCATCGGGCATCATTGTTAATAAGCCAATTGTTGACGACGTCTCTGGTACGCATACATAGACATATTAGTTAGTCATACCCGACAATGAGTCCAACGCAATTCTGTTTTGTTTACAATGCAGTTGAAATGGGAATTAAACTAAATTTGTGCCCACTCGAAGTTGTTTGAAGTGAAAATCTGGTTAAAACCAGATGGATTGTTTGCAGTGATATACGGAAATATTACAGATGGGGGACAAGTAAATTTATTTGCAATTCAAGTCTCATCCATGGCTAGAAAAAATAGATCTAATGAATTACAGTAAGACTTAAAAATTGGTTGTCGGTGAAATGAACTATTCGTTAGTGATATCCAGCTTATTTTAAGGATTACAAATTACTAATGCAGTAGGATGGGCTATATGACGGCCGCAAGCAGGATGCACTTGAAGGAGCAAAACGGAGAAAAAGAAAACGGGAAAGGAGAGGCAGTAGTAATATGAAAATCATCGCATGCTAGTACGGGGCGGCAGCCTCACTAATCGAAAGGATTGGTGCATGACTGCCATTGGGAAGACGTAGGTTCGAGTCTCCGTGAAACACCAAAATGAAGAAAAAGTTTTTTCTAATGACGGTCGCCCCTCGGCAGACAATGGCAAACCTACGAGTGTATTTCTGCAATAAAAAGCTCCTCATAAAAAATATCTGCCGTTCGGAGTCGGCTTAAAACAGTAGGGCCATCCATTTGTGAAACAACAGCAAGACGCACACTAATTACTCACACGTTGTTGATGGTGTTGTTGTTGTTGAAGTGGTTGAGTATTTCTACTGAAATAATCCTAATTAGCGACCAACACCGTCTTACTACCACTGTTCTCGTGTGATGATGTCGTGTTTTTTTTTTGTGTAAGTCAGATCCATTTTGTGAGATCCAAGTATCGCAGCAAATTCTTTATCTTGATGTCTGAGATCTCATTAATTTGCTGCAAGAAAGGCTTATCGAACATTCACATAGGTAGTGGTATATAGGTACTTTCCTTCACTCCTTCTGCTTGACAGCTTCTGCAGATGGGATTGAAAGGGAGGTTGAGTCTGGCTGCAGTGATACATGAGAAGCTTGGGCGAGAGCATCCTATGTAATAGGTAATTCGTCCTTTGGATTTTGTACGACATGTGTTTTTTGTTGTAAGATATGTAGTTAGCTTCCACTTTCTTTCGGCTAAAGCATGATAGTGTGAAGCAATGGCTTTTATTGTGCTGAGTGAGGCGGGGTCTGCGATGTCTAGTGTCGAACCTTTTCTTGCTATGAACGTATGTTCCTATAACCAAGAAACCATATCATAGTAATTTGAAGCCAATGACTAAGCAATTCCAGCTCCTCTCTACACTGTAAGACTAGTTTGGATGAAATAGAGTTAGAGCCTAAGGCCTTGATAGCTGCTTGACTGTCTGAAAGGATAGCTACTCTTGCTCCAACTTCCTTGTAGAGTTTTAGTGATTTACATGCTTCTCTGATTGCTAGTAGTTCTGCCTGGAACACGCTGGCGTAGTCAGTTCATCTTAGACTCGTCAGAATAGATTTCAATATCGTATCCTCCAATCACCTTTCCTTTGCTCCGTTCGGCTCTCGGTGGAAAACATATCGAAAAGTCTGTCTTGAAGTTAAGGTCGGGGACTGTGTAGTCTGATTTGTTTTTGAGCAGCGAGGGTCCCTGTAGAAGGATTTTGCTGGGACCATACGATCTTGTTGTTCAGCTTCCTCTGTCTCTGAGTCTCACCGCGCTGCAAGTAGCGATTGTTTTTATGTGTAAATCTAATGGTAAAGATGTGTTAGTACGTTGAGAGCTTCAGTAGGACTGGTGCCAAGCGCTCCTGTAGTTACAGGCACATGCTGTTCTTTGTATCTTGTTCAGCTTGATTTGGTTGTATTTATTTTCTATTGCGGGCCATCAGACTAGTCTTACAATGGCTGTGTAGGATTTGGATAGTTTTGGCTGGAGACCCCATTTTTTACCCAACATTCTCTTACACGTGTAAAGTGCTATTTCTTTAACCTGTACTCTACGTTGGACAACCAGCTGAGTTTGGGATCTAAGATAACACCTAAGTATTTTGGCTTTTGGGTTAGCGTAAGACTAACGCCGTTTAGTTTTGGGGGATTAAAGTTTGGTTACTTGGTTCTCTTACTGAATAGCATCAGTTTAGTTTTGCTCGGGTTTACCTTTAAACCTCAGTCTGTGTTTCAATTGCTGAGTAATCCTAGAGCTCCTTCTATACTCTCACTGATTATGGTTGGAAACATTCCTGAAACCATAAGCAATATGTCATCCGCATACGCCACTGCTTTAATTCCCTTACGGTTGAATTTGGTAAGGATATTATTGACAACTAGTAACCACAAGGGGATGAGACCCCTCCCTGAGGCGCTCCCCTGTTGACAGAGCGTGCTGCTGCCTACTTCACCGATGATTACTCTAGTTTTAAGCATGTACTGTATCCATTCGTTGAGACCTATGTCTGTCTGTGCCTAACATATGAAGAGCCTCAATTATGGATCTTGTGCTAACATTGTTAAAAACCCCATCTATGTCGAGAAAAGCGATTAGTGAGTATTGTTTGTGTTCTATGCTCCTCTCAATCGTACTTACAACCTTATGAAGAGCTGTCTCTGTAGATTTTCCTTTGAGGTATGCATGTTGGGCATGAGGCGGCCGCCGTAGCCGAATGGGTTGGTGCGTGATTACCATTCGGAATTCACAGAGAGGTCGTTGGTTCGAATCTCGGTGAAAGCAAAATTAATAAAAACATTTTTCTAATAGCGGTCGCCCCTCGGCAGGCAATGGCAAACCTCCGAGTGTATTTCTGCCATGAAAAAGCTTCTCATAAAAATATCTGCCGTTTGGAGTCGGCTTGAAACTGTAGGTCCCTCCATTTGTGGAACAACATCAAGACGCACACCACAAATAGGAGGAGGAGCTCGGCCAAACACCTAACAGAAGTGTACGCGCCAATTATTTATTTTTTTTTATGCATGTTGGGATGATGAAATTGTTGTGTTTGTAATCTTCTCTCTGAGACATACATCCAACAATTGCTCGAGAGTTTAAGGAGGATAAAGGAGAATAAACAAATGGGTCTGAAATATTTCGCTATATCATGACCGCGTTTACCAGCTTTAGAGATAAACATCGCCTTAACCCTCCTCCAGCTTTTTGGAATATGTCCTAGCGTTAGACTTTTTTTGAAAAAGACCTCCCAGCCACGTAATCGTCGGGTCTCGAGTGTTCGACAGCACGACAGGGAATATCCCATCTGGCCGGCTGCTTTGTATGGTTCAAAGTTTTTCATGATGTGGTTGATTGTATTGGATGACAGGTTGGACGTTTGAACACTATTACTATTGTTCTCAATCTTATCTGGTTTTTTTTTTGGCATGCGGACCTTGGAGGTGGAATCTTCTAAACATACGTATGAACCGACTCATACGTATGCCCGATTCACATGCGATATTCCCCGGCTCTTTTGAACTGAGTTTCGTAGTGCCTGCGGACTAGACCACCCCATCGCCTCGCTGTTCTGCTTTTTGCTCTCGGTATTACCAGTTAAGATATTCCTTCGAGGGGGCAGGGGTGTTTATTCGCTCATTTGTCTGTGTTCCTTGTCATCGTGTCTCAGCCTTCGCATAATTGTTGAGGCTACGTTACAACCGTTTCTTTAGATTCTTGCATATATTGTACTAGGCTGGCAGCTGTCATGCTCTCGCCGATATTTGAGCGCGACGTGCTTCGTTCCCCTTCAAATCTAGAGCACTCCAAAAGGGCATGCTCAGGCGTTTCATGTTTTTCTTGGCAGTATAGGCAAAATGGGGAGTCTGTGTGCTTGTATTTGTACAAATACGGCCTGAAACAGCCATGCCCAGTTAAAAATTGTGTCAGCATGAAGGTAACGTTTCCATATGTTTTCCGGATTCATTTCTGTATGTGGGGGATCATAGTGAAAGTGGTTCTTCCCTTCCCACTATCGTTCCATTTGGTCTGCCAGTTTTGTAGAGCGGTATCATCGATCCTCTGTAGGGCGTCCCTCAGTGAGGCTTTGTCACCAGATACCCACGCGTGTTTTGCATGCTGGTATTTTTGTTTCATATCATACATTTTGCCTTTATATCGAGGGGGATTCTGCCTGCTATTACCCTTGCTGCTTCGTCAGATGTGGTCCTATAGCCTCTAATGATTCTGACATTGCATAATCTGTACACCCGTTTAGCCGGTCTCAAATAGCTGGAATATTTCACTACGTCGCCTCACACTTCCACAGGATAAAACAGGATCGTGTTGCAGACGCTTGCTAACAATGCTCACATTTGTTGCCTTGGTCCACCCACATTGGGCATCAGTTTGAGCCTTCTGTCGATCATTACCCCTAAATATTTTATGGTATCTGTTGATGTTATATTGTGACCACCAACCTTTATTTGAATGTTTTCAACTTTTCGCTTAGAACTTATGAGAACCAGTGCGGTCTTATGGTCTGCTAGTCTAAGCCCAGACGATTGCAACCATTGCTTAATTTTATTGATGGTGTCCTCTACCCTTCTAATGTATCGGCCGAGGATTTTGTCCATTCCCCGACTCACACATTCATGTCATAAAATTATCTGTCAAATGAAGTCAGTTCCACTGACATTAAAATTTTTTTTCTACTTTTTATTTCCATTTAAGCTTCGCGCCTCTAAAAAAACGCCCTTTAGTACACAATAACAACCCATTTTTTATAAAAGAATGTGAATAGTTTTTGAAATTGTGAAACCATGTGAAAAATGTTCTAAGTTATTTTGCTAATATCCGTCTCAAATGGCGATTTCCACCATATTTTATGGTGAAGTGAAACGAACAGCAAAAACATTTCAGTCACATTTTGCTCTAGATTTTTATCTTTTACAGCCCAAATATATTTATGTGTATGTATATATTAATTCCATTTTAGTATAACAATTAAAGAGTTGGCTTATAGCTGTAAATAATATGCAAGCGCTTCTCGATTACATCAGCTTCGAGTACATCTTTTCTATTTCACGCTTCCTCAGCACTACCAAGGCTCCGTAGAAGCCACCCACTAGCACTCCAACGATTAACAATGCCACCGTAAAATAATAAATAAACAAGTCGAAGAGATGCAACTGGCTGGATGGCATGCCAATACCAAGAGTTTTCAACTGTGCACCACCATGATGACGCAACACATAGTCCATCCAGTACATGCACGTCTCCACAGCGCCCAGCGGCCGATCACGAAAAGCACTAGCAACCTGACGTATCGTCAATGGATATGTGTGGTCTTCTTTTAGCGCCTGCAGCGCCCAATTAAGTGACACCTCCGTTAGGTTATCATGACTTAGTTGAATGGCTACACCCAGGCGCACTGCCAACGCCATATTGTGCACTTCGTTGCGGAATATGGGCATACCAATCATGGGCACATGCCGTACTAAGCCATCCTGCAGGCTAAGCAAATCACCATTCATGAGAAATGTGCGCACATGTGGATGCGCCAATATGTCGGCTTGTGCCACGGCATGTTGCACCATTATGTTGGCAGGTAAATCCTTCAACTTCGCATGATCATGACATGTCCACACCACGCGCTCTTTCAGTTTGCCCAATGTGTTGAGCAGCAATTGCAGTGTGTGTTGCGGTATATCTGCGCAGAGTTGTTCATTGCCTAAATTCATGTAGATGACGCCAGCACGCGACTCATCTAGAAAGCGGCGTATGGGCCAGGGCAATTCGCGTGGCGGTCGTATGTGCATGCCGCCGGCAGCGATTGTGTTCGCCAGCAGTGGTCGTGGTGTCATCAGTGGGATGTGACTGTTGAGCAGCAGCATGGCCAGTTCCGCCTGCAGCGTAGCGATGCTAAGTACATTCGCACCTATGGACGTATACAAAATGTGAATTGATTACGTGAACTTGATTTATATATACAAAGTCCAATGCAAGTTATTTTTACCTTCAAAATGCGCAAAATGTTTTCGTATTAGTTGTTCCTGCGCACCCCAGTTGGCCTTCACAAATTGCTTGCGGCGTGACAAGCAGTTGCGTATGACTGTCAGGCGTTGCCAATAGCCCAGCTCCGGTTGGTATGTTTCGTAATCGTTGGGCGAACAGGCGGTGGGCACCATTTGCTCCAGCACGCGTTGCATATAATTCTCGAAATTGGTGCTCACAATACCAATTGTGGGTTTTCCGTAGAAATGTCCCACTGCTAGTAATGCTTCGGTGTAGAATAAATCGACAATCACCAAGTCATAATCGAATTCTTTGACAGGTAAATTAAGTAATTTAGTTACGGCTGTGTGCGACAGAAAATAATCGACGGCAGCGGCGCCCACAGTGGCCAGTGACTTTTGCATTGCTGCCTCGTCTAGTTGACTCAGTTTCAGGAGACCACCTGCCTCGCTGTTAGTGACTTCTAACACTGTGCGGAAGCGAATTCAAAGTAAAACGGAACGCATGTGGAAGGAAAGAAAACATAAATGAAGTTAAGTAGGATTGTTTAGAGAATACAAAAAAAAAAAAAAAAAAAATATTACAATACACTATGAATATTCTAAAAAGTTTCGTTTAATAATAAATAAATAATTGGCGCGTACATTATTGTTAGGTGTTTGGCCGAGCTCTTCCTCCTATTTGTGATGTGCGTCTTGATGTTGTTTCACAAATGGAGAGACCTACAGTTTTATGCCGCCTCCGAACAGCAGATGGCTATGTTTTTTATGAAGAGCTTTTTCATGGCAGAAATACGCTCGGAGGTTTTTCCATTGCCTGTCGAGGGACGACTACTATTAGATTCTTATGATTTAGAAGTCTCGTAGGTAGTTTGGAGGTTTTAGAGGTAGTGCAATGGATAATACTTGGGTCTATCACCATGATCAAAAAAAAGAGCGAAAGTGTGGTGTGCACCTGGCTTCTCAGCTCCGAAACGAATTCGTTTCCATAAATCGGCCAATAAGATGTTACAAAGGATCTTTCAACAGACCTTGGTTTCGTTGCGTTGGTTTCGCTAATCTATTTGATTGCTGACTGGGTAGGTGATTAGCCTGCTGCTGCCAGTCCTAAGTGGTGGAAATGCCCACCTGTCGTTGCTTAGGAGCAACGTCTTCTTACTGCTTGGAGCGCCATCTGTGTTTCATATTTTTCTGGCAGAAAGATCGCACAGTGGCTTGAGCGCTTCGCTAAAGTTGATGTGCCTGTCAATTACCGCGGTTACCCGCTTCCTCTTGCTGGCGCCACTTGATGCAATGTGTAACTGTTTTTGTTTTTGCTTGTTTGGCAGCCACCATGGAAATAATGCGGTGACTATTGTTTTGTGCGGGTGTAAGGATGGAAAGGATAAGTTTTTCTCATCCCTCAAGATTTTTTTTGTTTTTTTTAGAAACAGGAAAAGTACGTAAATTTGGAAAAGTGCGAGCACTATGCTTTACGTGGGATTCGAACCCACAACGTCGGGATGGCAGACTAGTGCACTTACGCTAGACTACCGAGGCCTAAAACAATAAATTTTTAATATTATTGTGACCTTTTAGACCAGAAAAACTTCGTGAAAAAAGATCCAGTTAGCAAAAGAAGAAATTATTTTTCATCAGGACAATGCACGGTATCACAAGAGAATTTTGACAATGGCTAAAATCCATGAATTAAATTTCCGTATTCACCAAATTTGGCCTCTAGCGACTTCCATGTATTTCGACACCTAAAATACAGTCTGTGGCAGAAGAAACAAAACTGTGTTTTTCTTGTAATTTATATAAGATATATTTCGTTCTGCTTTTTGCTGCGTAATAGTCCCACTCAATGCTGGCTATGATGCCAGTGCTAACTCAGGTTAGTGTCGTTCGAAACTTTCCCGTAAACGCAACCTAACAAAAAGGGGCCGAAATTATCTTACGCCGCGGCTGCAAAAGTAATTAAAAAATCAAACAAGTTTATTGTGATTTGGAATCAGTGGTATAAGGTGTACAAAAATGTTGATGATTTTCTTCTTTGTGACTACGCCAAGCACGATCAGTTTCTGCTAAAACGGGAATAGATGTGAGTATCAACTCCATCGAATGTCGACTAAAGGAGGCGAAAATATCCTACCGTCCCACATCATTAAAACCACTGCTCTCAGAAAAACACATTGAGAAACACCAAAACAAGAACATGGCGTTAGAGAATTGGACTGGCCCTCGCAGTCACCAGACGCAAACCTCACTGAAAATGTGTGGCGAACTATGAAAACGCATCTTGCCGGAAGGCCCATCCACGATTAAAGCAACTCGTGCGTCAAGTTCGCAAAATCTAGCTCCTGCGTGAAGTCCGTATTGTTGTACCGAAGGGTAACAGGGCTGGTCTCAAACAGCATAACACACCACCTTTCGTCAACAAATTTCCCTTGGTCGGGAAAACCCGAGTCATTCCATCCACGTAAAATCGGCTTCCATGGCAATGGCACACCAGCCACCAGAGGGAGTCTCCCTGGTCTCCTACGCCGACGACTGCACGATAATGGCGTCGGGCAATGACATTGATGACCTGCCTCAAAGCCCACGGCGACCCTCCTCACCACCTGCATAAAGGAGTCAAATTGCAACTTAAGGTAAAAGTCGATGACACACCAATTCCGACGGTAAACAACCCCACAATATTGGGAGTCACCTTTGACACTTTGCTCTCCTTCTCAGCGCATACAACTGCTATTGCCACTAAAGCCCAGAATCGCAACAAGGTTCTCAAATCGCTTACCGGCAGCACTTGGGGCAAAGGCAAAGAAATGTTGCTATCGACATTTAAGGCAATATGCCGACCGGTTATGAACTAGTGGCACGCAGTCAGACTTGCCAAAACACTGCCATTCGGACAGCGACGGGTTGCCTCCTGATGTCCCCTCTTCAACACCTTTACAATGAGGCACAGATGCTCCCTGTAATGGAGCACAACAAACTGCTCAGTAAGCAATTCCTGTTAGGGTGCTACCGTAGGTGCTTGAGCCAGAGCCGCCTCCTAGACACATCAAGAGACACCTATTAAACTACGCCGACGAGATCCAGGACAAAACTAACATACATTTACTGGACCAGACAGTGTTTAGACAGACATTCAACGACATTCATCGGGAGACCGTTACCACCTTCTTAAGCTCCCGACCACCGAATGCCGTAATCGGAGACCAACCATCACCTACAGAAGATGAAGAGCTCCAACAACAACAACGTGCTGTGGAGGACAACTAATGATGGCAAATCACACGCTCAGAAAACC
This sequence comes from Anastrepha ludens, assembly GCF_028408465.1. NCBI lineage: Eukaryota > Metazoa > Arthropoda > Insecta > Diptera > Tephritidae > Anastrepha > Anastrepha ludens. The sequence continues at coordinate 26,515,063 of NC_071502.1, read as the reverse complement.
ACCAGTTAGCATCACGAGAATGACACTGGACTGGAACCCCCAAGGGAGCAGAAGTCACAGTCGGCTAAAGATCACTTGGAGAAGGTCGATGTTGTACGAGCTAGCGGATGCCCACCAGATGGCGTAGAAGAATGTACGTCGAAAGAGTCTTGTCGAGGCCTTATAAAGGGTGGTTAAATTTTAAGGGCCGATGTTAAATGTGAACCACACCTAAACGTCAAGTTTTTTTCCGCATTTCATTGACATTTTTCAATTTCAGACTAACTCAATTTGAACAATGGAAAGATACACAATCAATCAATGGTCAGAATGGTGGCAGGAAATGGCAACAGTGAATGACCAATTTTCGAAGAAAATCATCTTCAGTAATGAGGCACATTTTCACCTCAGTGGATTCGTCAATAAGCAGAATTGCCGCATTTGGGTGAATGATAATCCAAGAGTGATTGCCGAAAAACCAATGCACCTACAAAGAGTGACTGTTTGGTGCGATTTATAGGCCGGCGGCATCATTGAGCCGTATTTTTTTCCCAAAATGAGGCCGGTCAGGCAGTTACTGTGAATAGTGTTCGCTATCGTGAGATGATAACGAACTTTTTATAGCCTGAATTGGAAAATATGGATGTGGACGATATGTGGTTTCAACAGGACGATGCCACTTGTCACACAGCTAACGAAACAATGGCTCTTTTGCGCGAAAAATTAATTAGCCGAATAATCTCACGTCGCGGCGATGTCAATTGGCCGTCAAGATCATGTGATTTGACACCGTTGGACTTCTTGGGGGTTATTTGAAAGAAAAGGTGTACGTCGATAAGCCAGCATCAATTCATGAGCTAAAGGATGAGATTATTCGGCATTTTATCATAATAAAGAGAAATGACAATAATTTCCTAAAAAAATTGTATTTTATTCAAAATCAACACCGGCCCTTGAAACCCCTTTACTAGCGAGCAGTGTGAGTATGGAAAAAGAATGCTCTTACGATTAAAAATTTCTCAACACTGCCCATAACTCAATATCTACTGCTTAAATTTGGTACCAAATTTTACATACATACATTGCTTCCAAAATGGAAATTCCGGTTCCACAACTATTTCCTTTAAATTTTCCACACGCTCATTGAGTCGATGACTGCTGTAAATCGTCACCTTAAACGAAAAAAAAATCAGAATGAAAGTAGATTTAAATATTTTCAACGAATTTCAATAACAAAATATTTTGCCAACTCACATTATGATCTCTCTTGGCCAACTCCAACATTAAACTTTGCATTACGCTGAAATGGCCTTCACTAGGATGTGCAAACAAGCCAAGAATTTTAGCCGCATCCACTGCTAGTGGTAACCATGAAAACTGATGCAGCAACAGCAAAATAATTGGCAGGAAAACGACACGGTATAGTTGCTTTGACTGTAAAAAGAAATGAGGAAGTAAGTAAGTACCAAAAAAGGCATAGAAATATTGTGCGAGTTATTATTGCCCTTCCAGATGTTTTGCATTAGTAGTTTGTATGTGTAAATAAATATGAAGTTATGTAAGAAGACAAAAATCACTGCGTCTGTCAGTAACTAAGTGTACCTGTATAAAAAGGGTCTTTCAAAAGACGCGCCTACATGTTTTTTAAAATAAAACATGTAAAAATTTAGATTTCTTTTATTCAAAATACGGCTTTCAACAATTGTATGTGAAAAATGAAATCATTTAAATATCCACCACCAGGTAAAATCCGCCAAACAGTCGATTAGCGAATGCCTAATTGTTGAGAACGTCGATGCTGTATATTGTTCAGCAATATTTTGCGCTACAGCAAAAATACTATCAACATACCGTTCAGTTTTTGTCTTCCAGTGCTTTCTCTATCCTCGACAGAACCAGTTTCGTGAAAATTTTTCATCAATCTTTGAATTGTCGACTCATTCGGACGATCACGAATTTTGCGATTTGCTGTTTTTAAAGATCGGCCGTTTTCATAGATAATAACACATGAGCTGAAAGGTTCCGGGCCTAACAAGGAAAACACGTATTTTTGCCTTGCCGAAGTTCAAGGCACCAACATCAGCGATAAGCTCTTCATTCAAGCAAAAATTCTTAGGTTAGGTTAGGTTAGCCTGGTTGGCATTAGGCCACGCATATACCTTTTGGTCCCTAGCGATACCAGATGGAGACCGACCTCTTTGAATACTGAAAGTAGACATCATGTAGGATGTCACGCTTTTGGCAAATCTAAGCAGAGCTGGGATATCCGCTTTTGAAACGTCCTCTAGACCCTCCAACAGTGCGGCTCCTAGGCATTTTAAACGCTTTTTAATAATGACGGAAAAACGTACAGAAGGTGTTCTAATGTTTCCCCAACATCCTCTCTGCATTTCCTGCTTTTCTACAGCAAAAACTTCCGCTTGAAAAATACTGCTCTGGTCTGGCAGCTTGATAGGCTACCTAATCGGTAGTTTTGAGCAGTAAATGCAAGCTCCCACTCCATCTAAAGTTTTAGAGCCGCCTGTGTAATCCTATGGCCAGGCTTCATGCCTTTGTGCCATCCCTCCTCTTCAATTGTAGTACGAAACCTTCTCTCCCAATTAAAGTACGGAGTCATGCAGTCTGTGCAACCTGAACTCTTCTTTCCTATTGAGCTATGTCCGAAGGTTCTACAGGTGAATACTCCGGCAGCCCCTAACCTCCCTGCGGATTTCGTTGCCAGATTTTCCGCCTTAAGGTCAATAAGAGCAGCGAGTCGCTGAATCCTTTCCAGTGGCATTAAGTATGTCAGCGAAATTTTTTACCGGCGAGCATTTTTTTGAGGTCAGTAGCCACTGGGAGCCAAATCTGGTGAATACAGTGGATGTGGGAGCAATTCGAAGTTCAATTCAAGTAGTTTTACCACTGCTGAGAATCATCACCATGATTTTGTGTTTGGTCAACAGGGCGCAAACGCAGCACCCACTTTGAACAGAGCTTTCTCATAGTCAAATGTTCATGAAATACAAAGCCAACGCCTTCTTTGGATATCTTTACGATGTCAGCTAACTCACGCAGCTTCACTTTTTGATCATACCACCTCATTTCGACGCCCAGATGCCCACGGCGTTGTGCGTCCTCGGTGTCTCTACGACCTCGTTTGCTAGCCAGGAAAGGTACTATTCTTCCCTTCAACTGCTTAGTGATAGAAGTACCATTGGGATACCCATGGCCACGAGCAAATTAATCATCAAAAACAACATTATCCGAGAGCCCAATAGGTCATGGAGAGATGAAGGCACGCGCGTAACAGCTAGGCTACTGTGGCCGCAAATAAATAAGAAAAAGACAAAGGAACTGCTCTGCCTTTGAAGACAGGATATCTTGAAAGTCGTTGCGAGCATAACCGGTCATGGGCTATTTGGCAGGCATTCCTTGAGACCAGGACTCGTCTCCCACGATTATTGTGGAAGCTGTAGAGATAAAGAAGAAATCGTTGAGCACTTCCTTTGCAATTGTCCTGCCTTAACTAAAACCAGAGCAAGTTTTATAGGTAAATACTTTTTCAATTATCTTACGGAACTATCCGGCGTGGGGTTTAGACCAATCCCGCGTTTCATAAGAGCCACAAAATGGTACACGAATCAAAACAAATGAGGTTCCCGTGTCGAGGAGTGGTATCACAACGGACCTGTAAAGTCTAAGACCGACTACCACCATAACCTAACCTGTTCTATCATTTAAAATTGTAAATCTGTCTACTTAACAAACGTCAAAGTTGCCATAGAGAAGAGGTATCGTCTAGAAATTTTCCACTCTTGACATTTAGGCGGCACTTTGGACAGAGCCTTTATGTGAATGTACATGTGCACATATATCCTAATACTTGAAAGTTCAAACCTATGGAAGGCAGTGGTTGTAAATTTGCTATGGGCGCCATCCATTTTCTGCCCCTTTTTATGACAATAAATTTTTGTAAGGCTGCTATGAGTTTAAGAATTTTCATTGTGTTGGTCTTTTCATTTTTATTTTTCCTTATCCTGTTCGTTGCTTTATGGGCGATTTCAATTTAATTTTCTATCAAAAAAGCGAAGCTTAGTGCAAGGAAGAAGACAGCCAAGAGCAATTCATGCAATTTTATTTGGGCCAGAGTTGTAGAGCTTCCAAGGAGATGAAAGACTGAATGAAGAAATAATTTTGCTACCTTTTTAAAATGTGAATCAAGTATACCGAAGTATGTTCTTTATTCAAAATATACAACAAAAAAAAAATCATTTTGAATATTCACACATTACACAAACTGGTTATAGTCTTCGCTTTAATTATCAGAAAGCCTTGTGTTATTATATCCATACGAATTATTGTCTCTAATCAAATGAGTCGGTCTGTATGTCACCAATATTTTAGAAATAAATGAATTCTTGCGTAAAATGTACGAAGCAATCAAAAATGAAATCCGTTCCACATGCAAATATTTTTTGGCAAATAAATCCGTATCCAAGGGATTAAATTAAAATCTCTCAAATGTATTACGCCAACAATTTGTTTTGCTATTATTATTTACATTCACAAACATATTTACATACACTGAAGAGCAAAACTGTAACAAAATGTAATACTTTCTATTTCAACACATTTTTTTTTAGACATGTTTTAACAAATCAAATATTTTTTTTGCATAACTTTATTGGCATGTATGTACTCTCTCTCTCAAACCGGTTTGGTGTCAATGCAACAACAACAACACTAGTAGCAAGCAATAATGCAAATAAAGACAAATGTTACAGTTTTGCACTCACTCTTAATTTTCAAATTTTCCGTTATTTTTCTCGTAATTATATATTTGGTGGATTTTTAATTATTATAAACGTGACCGTGAATAAGACAAAATGTTAAATCGGGAAGTACAACGCCAAATAATTGATTTGCTGAAGAAGGGCGAGTCTATAAGAAAAATAGCTAAAAAATTCGAAGTGAGCCACATGGCTGTGCAAAGGCTGCGGAAAAATGTACCAGACGCTGTTCCCAGTAACAAAGGAGGCCGGCCAAGGAAGATAAGCGACCGCGATGCCCGCCATCTGGCAAATTTGGTAACAAGCAGCAAGGCGGTCACTCCCAAAGAAGCACTAAAGATGCTGGATATTGATGCCAGTCAGTGGACAGCCAGGCGCAGCCTGTCAAAACTGGGGCTAAAGGCAGCGGAGAAGAAAACTAAGCCAATGCTGACAAAAAGACATGTGCGGTTGAGGCGGGATTTTGTTGCGGCTCACCAAAGCTGGACAGTTGAAAATTGGGATCAGGTACGTCTTTATAAATGGATTATAAAAGACCTTTTTTCACAAAATTTCAAAACGATTGCAGGTTATTTGGTCTGATGAAACCGAAATCAATCGATTTCAGTCAGATGGTCGGGCCTGGTATTGAGTTAAAGACCCAAATGCAGTCCAGCCACATCACATCAAGCAGACAGTAAAACATGGTGGTGGCTCCATTATGGTGTGGGGCTGCATTTCCAAAAATAGTGTGGGTCCTTTAGTACGAATAGACGGTATAATGCGGAAAGAGGAATACCTGGCCATATTGCAACAAAATCTGCCGGGTGTAGTGGAAAGTATGGGTCTTGCTGCTGAAAAAGTAATTTTTTAGCAAGACAATGACCCTAAGCACACCGCACATGTTGTACGAAATTGGATGCAACGCCAACAATTTCGTAACTTGAAGTGGCCTCCACAATCACCGGACATGAACCCAATCGAAAATTTATGGAGTCATGTAAAATCGAAGCTTGCCGAATATTCAAGTCCGCCCAGTGGAGTTAATGAGCTGTGGGAGCGAACACGCGATGTATGGGATGCTATTCCGACTGACTTTGTCTTGAGGTATACACGAAGTATGCCCAATCGTATCCACGAGCTGAAAAAATCCAAAGGATATTGGACATCTTATTAATATTTATTTTATTTATTGTAAAAAATAAAAAATGGGTTGAGTGCAAAACTGTAACATTTGTCTTTATTTGCATTATTGCTTGCTACTAGTGTTGTTGTTGTTGCATTGACACCAAACCGGTTTGAGAGAGAGAGTACATACATGCCAATAAAGTTATGCAAAAAAAATATTTGATTTGTTAAAACATGTCTAAAAAAAATGTGTTGAAATAGAAAGTATTACATTTTGTTACAGTTTTGCTCTTCAGTGTATGTCTTTTGCAGAGAAAAAAATTACATTGTCCATACGTTACAAAAGCAAGCGCACAAACACGTAAATATTAATGCACTGAAGCACTCGCATTTACTTTTATTGCGACCAAGCGATGGCGAGTTGTAAATGGGAGGCAGGTGATATTAGTACTGAAGAATAAAACAATAATATTTAACACAAAAAGAATTGAACACAAAAAGTTCGTTGTCAGGTGCGTGACATTAAAATGGCTTAGATGCTTGATGAAGTGCGTGAAATGATATTAAATTACTATAAAGACGGCAAAAGCCTACGAGGAGTCATTGAATTGGTTTAATTAAGTCTCGGCACTGTTCATTATCGAGCGTTAAGTGGCAAAAATTGCAAGCAAAATGAATAAAGCAAAAACTACACATAACAAGATTTTCAATGACAGTGATTCTATAATACAGGGTGGCTGATGAAAGCCGCTACCAAAAAAAAATTGAATAACTTTTTTCTTTTTAAGTTATCTGTTCCATTTTTGTTTTAATTTGCAGATTGATCTTTAAAATTTATTAAAATGAATAACTGGGACACGCAAACAAGAATTTGGATAGTCCGCCGCTATCACGCACTGGAGTCCGTAGTTTTGGTACAGAGAGAGTACAGGCGGATGTTTGGCGGCGATCCCCCGAGCAGATGGACCATAATGAGACTGGTGAATAATTTTGCTGAGCAAGGAACAGTCGCAAGAAGGCCTTATCATCGAAACCCACCAGTTCGGACGGAGGAAACGATCGCTGCTGTAGCTGCAGCTATACAAAGCAATCCAAGGGTTTCAACAAGAAGCTTATCTGCTCAACTTGGTGTCAGCCGACAGTCTTTGCAAACAATAATGCACAAAGATTTAGACTTATTTCCCTACAAAATTCAAATGGTTAACAAACTGAAAGCAGCAGACTTGCCGATTCGCTTGGAATTTTGCCAGAAGATCCTGCAAATGGTGGAAGAAGACCAAAACATGTTAAACTGCCTTTTCATGTCTGATGAGGCCCATTTCGATTTAAACGGCAATGTGAACAAACAAAATTGTCGAATATGGAGTATTTCTAACCCACAGATACTCCACGAGACGGAATTGCATCCTCTTCGCGTGACAGTGTGGTGTGCGGTTTCTTCACGCTGTATTGTCGGGCCTTATTTTTTTGAAGAAAATGGTCACACCGTTACGGTTACTGGAGACCGTTATTTGTTATTGTCGCAACTCTCAAAGCAGCAATGAACAACTTTTTACTAAGATGCCACACTTGTGTCAACGAGCATGGGGGGCATTTAAATTCAATTATTTTTAAAACTAGTTAAGCTACATGTAATAAAATTTAATGACCTTCAACTTGAAAACAAAAATAAATGAATTCCATACACTAAAAAAAAGTTATTTGAGTTTCTTAATGTAGCAAAATTCATCAGCCACCCTGTACAATAGATGGATCTTATGATGCGTGGAAATTCACATGAGACGCTCCAATGATTACCAATGAATTTGAAAAATATCTTGGCAAAAAGTGCCATTCTGAAGCTGTCCGCAGAGACCTAAGGGAAGTTGATTTCCATGGACGCACAGCCCGCAACAAGCCATTTATTTATTACAGCGCAGTTGCGGCCAACATTTCAAAAATATTGTCTTTAAAAAATCGCAGGTTCTCCCCTGTCGCCCCTTCCCTCCCCGCCATCGTACTTGATGACGTCATGAGCCAACTGACCCTGCACAAAAAAGGCATCGTATGGAGTTTCATTAGACATCTTGGGGACCTGGACTTCGCCGATGACATCTGCCTCCTCTCTCACAAACTCTCTAACAGGCAAGCGAAGGCGGACAAACTAGTCGCGCTGGCACACACATCGCCAAGAGCAAAGCCATGAGAGTTAACCACAATAACGCAAGGCAGATATTGGTTGACGGATGCCCGGTGGAATTTGTTGAAAGCTTCAGCTACCTCGGCTGGGGGAACAGATGAAGATGTCAACTCCAGGCTAAACAAAACAAGGGCGGCATTCAGGCGAACGCATGAAGTATGGGGGAGTTCGCAAATATCCTAAACTACGAATATTCGGCTCATTCATGAAGTGCGTATTGTTGTACGGAAGTGAAACATGGGTGATTTCTAACAACCACATACAGAGACTACAATTCTTCGTCAACAAATACCTCCGCAAAATCTGCAGAATATTCTCGCCAAACACCATCAGTAACGACGCACTGTGGAAATTAACGAGGAACCCATCCTTGGGCAAATCAAACGCAGAAAGTGGGTCACACATTGAGAAAACTACCAGGTAGCATCACGAGAATCACACTGGACTAGAACCCGCAAAGGAGCAGAGGTCACGGTCGACCAAAAAACACTTGGAGAAGGTCGATGATGTGCGAAAAAGTAGATGCCGACATCTCATGGGACGGTGCAAAAACAACAGCACAGAACCGTGTACGATGGAAGAGTCTTGTCAAGGTCCTATGCTCCCGAGAGGAGTGAACATGAAGAAAAAAAATCTTTAAAAAATAAATGTCATGAATGGATCTACACAAAAATAGTAAAGATTGCCCAATAAATTTGAATTTTCAATTTAAAATCCGATACCTCTGAATTGATCACCCTTTAGTTTCGGCGGCATACTCTACTTATATATGGCCCAAGTAGGCTGATTTCCTGCGTCTAATGCGTCTTAGAAGCTTTCTTTCGCTATTAACTCTTCGTAGTACTTCAGAGTTGGAGATACGCTCGGTCCACCGAATTTTCAGTAGCCTTCTTAGTATCCACATTTCGACTGTTTTTATACGATTCACACAGAAACTTTTATCGTTCAAATTGCCGAGTCATGTAACAAAACTGGCAACATTACTACTAACTACTTTGCTCGAAAATAAACGTGCATCAAAATATGAATTCATCTAATGGTATTTCGCAGCAGTAAAACTTCAGCAGTTGTAATATTGATCCCGATTTATTGGTACACTTGAATAGAGGCACTAACTAAATAGGACAAAATATTAACAAATATAGGAAAGAAAGTTAAATAAATAAATTTAAAGCTAATGAGTTTAGAAATTCATAAAATACATTCTTTCACACCGGAAAGTCAAGTGGAATAAATCTGAAGGTCCGGCACTCGAAGCGCAACCAATTAAAAAGTCCATAAATTTAGTTGGAAAATTAGTGCAGAAACGAATCGCAAGCTGCCCGAATGTGACTAGCAGGTATTTTGGCCCACTCGCAAACAATGAATTTTTGTTTAGCCTTTCTTGGTTCCCTCGAGCTTTGTGAGACGGTACCGAGTCTGACTTGTTGCTGCTTTGGTGTGAGATCATGCACCTTTTGGATCCAATCAGACTTGACTTTGAGATGATTTTTCAGTCGGCGGATGCCAGTCAGATATTTTCAGTTCTTTCACCGTTTGATTGGCACTTCGTCGGGGATTTGGCTCAAGTCGCTTCTTCACTTTTTGAACCATTTCACGTGACGTTGCCAAATCTATGTATATATAATATAATGCAATCACACTATTTCTTTTGAAATCCATTATTAATTTTCTTTTTTCGCGTTTACACTCGGCAAAATGCTTCCACGCGCTTATAAACAATTCTCTGGACTGTCATTTAGCCAACTAGCAAACTCAACTGCGCGAGCGGGCGGAAGTTGGTTCCACTACGAGTGCCAGACCCTGTATGTAAGAGCATAACGCGCATAATTCGTGCTAAGCAATTTAAGACGAATCTTGGACGATGACATTATCCGATGGGGGCAAGCCTTGGAGTGTTTGAGGGAAAGATTCTGCGGAAAAGTTTTGGACCTTTGCACGTTGGCAACGGCGAATATCCTAGGCGATGGAAGAATGAGCTCTATGAGCGGCTTAGATGGTTGGGTCGTGTCGTCCGAATGGATACAAATGCTCCGGTTCTGAAAGTATTCGATGCGGTAACAGCTGGTTCCGGTAGAGGAAGGTCTCCCTTGCGTTGGAAAGATCAGGTGTGTCCAACTGGCGCCGGTTAGTACGAGAAAGAAACGACTGGCGCGCTTTCTTAAACTCGCGAATCAAGAAGAAGAAGAAGCTAAATTAAATCTCAGTGAAATCAAATGGACAAAATATGCACAAAACTAGATAGGAACCAGTCTTGAAGGGAATTAAGATACTCCGGCTCATATGCTCTATTTCCATTTCCATTCTCCATTCCATATTTCTTTGCCCCACTTGCTGGTAGGAATTTTATTTGCGCTGGATCGGTCACTTTAAGTATTTAATATTTTATTATTTATTATGACTTTTATATTATTATATACTATTTTATTACTTTATTTTTTATTTGTTCTATGCACTTTTTATTTATGAGAAAAAAATATATAAAAATTTTCGAGCATCAAATCATCACAACAACATAATTTTAACCGCCAAATGGTGCGCACAGATGCTATCCGTACAACTACAATAAACATACTCTTACAAACACATATGTATGTACATACGCACATTAGGGTGCATCATTTTCTATACAAAAAAATTAATACTGTTTTTAATCCGAATTACAAAACTTATTATATGTTAAGACTTCCGAAAAAATATAATATTTCGGAAAAGTATTAAGACTTACGTGAGCTGTGCCGATTTCAAAATATTTCCTAAATTCGCTTTTTTTTCAATAAATAAAATTAGTACAAAAATAAATAATAAATAAATAAAAATATGTTTTCCCAAAAATCATCTCAGACCATAGAAAAGTTCAAGGTGCATTCATTAAAGGATAAGGTCAATCTAATATATTAAAGGTGGTACCGGTAAATTAGATGACTTATTTTTTTTTTCTTTCGCCGTGCCCATGTAGCTGTCAGCCCAGAATGAAGCTAGGCGAATTCATTCTTTGTTTTCTACTTCGCCAATACTCTGTTTTGACAATCAAACGTACAAAACTTTGTTGTTGGTCTTTGATGAATGCGCCTTGTTAAAGGTGGTGGCACTAGATCAATAACAACCTTGTGTACATTGGAATATCAAGACAAAAGAAAGTAGAAATTAAAAAAAGAAAAGGACGAACTATGTTGCACAGCCGACATGAAGTTGAAGCTAGAAGCGTACGACGATAGCGAAAGAAAAAAAAACAAATCAGCTGATTTACCGATACCACTCAAGGCGAATTGAGTATCTCAGGTGGCGCTATTAAAAAACGGTTCCTTTATTTTTCGCGATTTTGACAAGTTTGGCGTCAGCTACCTTCTCAATACAAAACAAACAAAAGTAGGAGAAATTACATGTTTGTTAAAATTCAGTGAATGGCTTGGTAGTATTGAGGGGTTACATGGGTTTCGTGGGTTCAAAAAATCGATCTTTTTTTTGGATTATTAATTTAATTAATTACAATATCTCAAGAATATTATCCTAAATTTTCAAGTCGATCCGAATAATAGTCTCGGAGATACAGCCTTTGGGAGGCGTGCGTTCCAAACGACTTTTATTGTTACTCAAAACTTTAAACGCGTTTGTCAAATGTTCTCGAAAACTACTCAACCGATCTTGATGAAATTTTACACAGGTGTTCGAGATACAATTTACTCGTGCTTGGATGAAGGATTTTGTTTTTTTTTTCAATTAAAACTATTTAAAAAATTTCATTTTTTTAGAAAAATGTCTGCCAAATTCCAATTTTTACTTTTTTTTTTCTTTCCTTCGTTCAATCACGAGTTTATGGTTTTAACTAAAACACTTATTTTTGTTTTTTCATTTTTGATGATCCTGTCAGGAGTTATGCTGACAACGCGGACGCTCCTTTTTTCAAGGGGTCACCGTAATTGACGTCACAATGGAGGAGTTTTAATTTTTGTTTTGAAAATTTCAGAAATTATTCTTTAAATATGTATCTATAAGACAGAAAAAAGTTTGAATTATATAAATAATTTTTTGCATAGAAAAAAATATATTGAAAATAGGCCATGTAAACCCATGTAACCCCTTAACGGTGGTGGAACTATACCTTTTCAACTTCAAATTGGGACTAAACACATTCAAATTGGGACCAAACACATTCAAATTGGGACTAACCAACTTCAAATTTGGAATAAACACATTCAAATTGGGACTAAACAATTTCAAATTGGGAATAAACACGTTCAAATTGGGAATAAACAATTTGAATGTCTTTTAAACTTTAGTCATAAGGATTGTAATTAAATAAATAAAGAATGCTGTGCATAAAACCGATATTTTTGTTGAATTTTGTTTTTCTTATTTTATTCATATTTTATTAATTAATATGACACCGTGAAATGGCTTACATTAAAAAAATTGAAGCTGATAATATTAAAAAACAAATTCAAGCAATGTACAACAAGAATGAAGATTGGAGAGCACTATCAAACACATTAGGAGTAAACAAGTCTACTGCATATATGTAGGTGGGTTAAGGAAAACCCACAAAGTGAAAAACAACGTGGAGGAAAAAGGAAAAATAAAATAACAAATGAACATCATTTTTTAATGGAACAATATATTGAAGAAAATCCAAAAATAACACTAAAACAACTTAAAGAAAAATTCCAGCACCATCATCACGTTAAAGCCTCTACAGAATGTTTCCGCAAACATTTAGATAATTTAATCTATACATTGAAAGAGATTCGAAACGAACCTGAAAGAGCAAATAATGAAGAAAATAAAAGAAAAAGATGTGTGTATGTTCAGAAACTTTTAGAATATCAATCGGAGAATAAACCTATTATTTATATGGATGAAACCAATTTTAACTTATTTATATCCAGAAAACGAGGCCGGTCCAAAAAAGGAAGCCGTTGTACGTTTATTTCAGCTGGAAGTCGTGGAGCTAATATTCACTTAATTGGATGTATAGGAAATCTGGGTTTAATTCATCATGAAGTAAGAAGAGGTGCATTTAAAAAAGCAGAAGCTAATTAGTTTGTTCGTCGTTGTCTTCGTAATGCTCGAAATATTTGTTGATCACCGCCTGCTGAGATTAAGTCCATACAGCCCAACGCTCAACCCAATTGAGCTTGCCTGGTCAACCCTGAAAGCTGGTGTAAAACGTGAGCTGGCAATTGAACTGCCACAAATTTTGGCTGGCGAAAATAGAGTAGATATGACTCAAACTGAGTATCGCCTGCAACGGCTAGAAAATGTAATACAACCGAACATCGCCAAATTAAATATAGCTACTTGTGCCAAATATGTCGCCCATGTCCAAAGATTTATACCAGATGCGTTAAATATGAATGACATGTCTTTTTAATCATATGTAATAATTATTTGTATTAATCAATTTAATTTGTTGTGTTATTATATATATATACCTTTTCAATTATTAGTTGTGTTATTTGTTATGATGATTTATAATGTTTAGTATGTTACAATAAATAACTTCAAATTTGCATCAATTTAAAAATGCTTAATTTCTACTTAAAATGCTAAATTCCAACTTAAAATTCTTATTACTAAAGTTGAAATTCTTTATTCCCAATTTGAAATTGTTTAGCCCCAATTTGAATGTGTTTAGTCCCAATTTGAATGTGTTTAGTCCCAATTTGAATGTGTTTAGTCCCAATTTGAAGTTGAAAAGGTATAGACCAACAACACTGTAAAGAACAAATAATGAATTCGCCTTGTTTTATTCTGTGCTGACAGCCACATGGACACGGCGAAAAAAAACAAGTCAGCTGATTTACCAACACCACCTTTAATAGATTCGCCTTGCTTGATTATTCATAACTCTTACGACACGGCGAGTTCAGAAGTCGCAATCGCATATTCCATCATTCTTGAATACCACCTTGAATAGATTCGCCTTGGAAGAATTTTAAAACTGTGTGAATGGAATTGAAATAAAGAGTTTTTTCGTGCTATTTTTTACTTCTTTTTTGAATCATAGGTTTGAGAAGAACTTGAAATATTCAGCCAAAAATGGGAAAAGTTTGAAAATAAACCCATTCACGATCTAATTTTTCCGTCTATATCAGCACACCTCCGTTCCGAGGTGTGATTCCTTTGCAAATTTCTTTAAACATTTTTATGCAGACCAAAAGGTCTTAAACAAACAAAAAGCTTAAACAATTCTGCCATCTGAGTAGTTTTTTTTTTTTTAAATCTTTACAAAGAGTAATTTTAGCTATCAAACTCTCGATTTTTGGAAGTATTTCACGTAAATTCTAATATTTTTCCGAAATATTTTGGCACAAGTCCTCGAATACATAAAATTTTATAATTCCGTTGGGAAACACCTACTTTGTTTTAGGTGCAGCACCCTAATATACCATACATACATACATACATACATACACATATTGTATACATAAAATGTGCATGTGAGTGTTCATATTAAGAGATACAAATGTATGTGCGCACAGATGCTTGGCTACAGAAATCTATGCCAGTCCTATTTGGACACATCAGAGGCGCACGCACACTTTTTTGGCTTATCACCACCCCGCACGAAAGTCGGCCTCGATATTTGTCGATAGTGTACATTATTAGAGATTCATTATTACTTGTGCAGCTTTTTTGAAATCTTCATTAAATATGATAATAATAAGCAAGTTGGCTGATTTTGATTTCTCTGCTACTTTAAGAAGTTGAAATTTACCATTTTATTGTAGTTTTGATTTTCTGAACTGTCTTCACAACTTTTTATTTGAAAATTTTGTTTTCTTTGTGCTACGTATTTTTTTTTTTTTTGTAAGTCTGTATGTATTTTTGCTACACTTGAGACACTTCCCGTTCCGTTCGCGACATTATAAAATTAGCCTTCAATTAAAGCATTGCCGCTGTTGGCTCTCGCTTCGACCCGGCGTAGAGAACTAAATTGTGGAGAATTGATCGCTTAATGCTGGACTCCAGAGCGCCAGCCATTGTAGACATTCCTATTTTTATACTTACATACATACGTACATATGTACATACATACGTACATATGTACATACATATGCACATGCATGTTTATGAATTTTGTGTAATGGAATTGGTCGTCATATGCGAAGCCCCTCTTTTACATACACATACACGCATGCCTGATGTGACTTTGAGGATAGTTGCTCTCATTTCACGCTGTTCATATTGGGTGCATATGTATGTGAGAGTTTGCGCTTTTATCGCTACCGGTAGTCAATTGCGCTGCCGACGATCTTGTTGCTTCTCATGTGTTTGGGAGTCGTACACTGTATTGCTGCATTGGGGATTACTATGGTTTCATGTGGCATGGTCATGCATAAAAATTATATTCATAATGCAGCCAACACTGTCCGAACTGAGTGCTGCCAGAAAAAGAATTTGCATACGTATGCGTTGGAAATGCAGAAGCACATTTAAAAAGTATCATATACAAATTTGCATATAGCAGCAAGAGCAGAAAATAAAAAGCTCTGAAAGTTGCTGATTCGCAAAAAGGAAGCTTACTTAAAAATAATTTTTGCGCATATATAAAAATATAAAAAAAATATGTTTGTAAATATTTAAAAGAGTCTATCATCCATTTGAATAGTTCGCTATTGAAATTTTCCTGCATTTTCCAGCCAAACAGCCACTTGCTATTTAAATTGCCATTTGCCCAAATTATGTATTATGCCAATACTCGCGACTGCAAATAAATCGCAAAAATTAAAGCAGAGCTAATCCAAGAAAATCCACAAGACTAGCATCAGCAGCCGCTTAAAGTTTAATAGCTTTTATATGGGCAAAAATTGCAAATCAGCATGAAACTCAACTTGTGGGTTAGAAGGCAGTAAGACAGAAAGTCTTCGAAACTTTTTACAGCATGCGAAAGAGGATAACTGTACTTGGCGTAAATAAAGCTAATGTATCTTTTTGCGATAACGGTACTTCGGTTTTTTATAGGCAAACAGCTATTTTCAAATAAAACACAAAGTAATCAATGAAATGGCCAATAATTTTGCTTTGATGTTTCTAAATAAGTTTGGCAGCATAGGAGGAGAGCGAAGGAGGCGGGCTCAATTGAACAGGTAAAAAAGAAAATGTCCATTGCGGAATTATTGAACACGATTAGGGATGGGCAAATGAGAGAAATAAAAGAGATATTTGGACGATGGCGATTTGCGTTTGAAAAGGCTGCGTACTAATAAGAAAATGTGACAGCCGCCTAACATCCCACTCGGAAAGCTCTACATCGCTAGTTAAAAAGTGAGTGTGAAAATATCTGAACTGAGATTGAAATGAACTTATCCATATTCAGTACATCGCACCCAAACAACCTAGGTCTGATTCTAGAAAACGCCGGACAACTGCAGAGAAAATGTCTGCAGTGTCTTCATTCTCACGGCAGGATAAGCTTAATGGGTCGCCAATGATTTCCATGGTAGCCGCATGCTGACCACAGGTGTTGTGCTATGCGATTACCCCATCAGTACTCTCAGGTGCTTCCTACTAAGTTTTCGGAGAAAGTTTGATAATTTCT